>NC_060126.1:151185191-151485399 GCF_021461395.2 Schistocerca americana | reverse complement strand
TGAAGTGTAGTTCACCCACGAAATGTGCAATTTAGAAAACTGTCTGGGACCAGTACCAGATAAAACTGATAGAGGAAATAGACGAGATCGAAGAAGAGCAGCGCATTTCGTGAGAGGTACGTTTAGTAAGCGCGAAAGAGTCACAAAGATGTTCTACCAATCCCAGTGGCAGATGCTACAAGAGAGGCGTTACGCATCACGGTGTGATTTATTGTTTAAATTTCGAGGCATACGTTTCTAGAAGACTCACCCAGTATATTGTTTTTGCTTTGAACATCTCGCGAATAGAGTATGACGGTGAAATTAGAGATATTCGATATATAAGATAGTGACTGTTCTCGAAAGAACAGATACCATTGATGTTAATTATCATTTATTCTAGAGAAGCTGCACGGTCATCAATGGTATCTGTTCTTTCGAGAACAGTTACTATCTTCATATATATAGTTAAACGCTACCCAGCCATTGACCATCGTCTGTGCGAATGTGCACAGGTTACCCGAAATCTTACGGGAATCGTCACCTTAGTGCGCGCGAGTAATGAGTGGATGGGAAAATATCTATTAGATACATTACGTATGTAGAATGTGGACAGTTGGGAATGTGGGTCTCACGGGAAGCGTGCAAGGGATAAGTCCCTGCAGTCGCGCTATTCATCTGTGTCCTCGGTGGCTCAGATGGATAGAGCGTCTGCCATGTAAGCAGGAGATCCCGGGTTCGAGTCCCGGTCGGGACACACATTTTCAGCAGTCCCCATCGAGGTATATGAACAACACCTGTCGGCAGCTGAGGGTTTAAATTAATTATCATTCAGAGGTATTCGAGTTTACAATCGCTCTTCCGCGCAGTATTCGCGACTGGAAGAGAAATGTGCCGTATGTTTAGTTAGAACGGTGCAAAAGGCACCCTCCGCCACACAGCGTAAAGTGATGGGGATGTATAAATTTAGTTGTTAAAAGAAATGTGGTGGTTTTCATCCTGCACACTAGAGACGTTAATTAGTTTAGAAGAAATTTTTTTAAAATGTTTATCTTTATTAGTTTCGTTGAATGTTAACAGTGTGTCCTGCAGAATTTTGTAGAGACAGAATATTCTAGAGCATAGTGAGGGTGGCAACGCTGAACTTGATCCGTCAGCGTTCGTTTGGCCTTATGACGAGAAACTAAATAAGTGGCGTGCCCACCTGCTGTGGGGGCTGCCACTTTGTTGTTAACTTGGGTCCTTTACTAGCGGGCGGCCAGCGCAGGTGGCGGCTCCGCGTGGCACACGTGTACCGTGTCGCCGCGCCGCGCAGCGGCGGTGTCGCACGTGCGGACAATGTGCTGATGGCGGCGACGCGCGCGATATTGGACTCACCAATCACGGCGCTGGAGGCGGGCCGGCGCGAGCCCGGGGCCCGCAGCCGCCGCCCCTCCCCTTCCCCTCCGCCGCCACCACTACCCTGGCGGCGCTGTTATTAAAAATTCCCTGCCGCTCCGCTCCGCCCTGCCCCGCCGCCTCGCTACTCCTGCTCTCCTACTCCCGCTCCCGCGCCTACTCCTACCACCGCCCTGGCGTGCCGGTGCCGTGCGGGGCCAGCAAGTTGGGCGCGAGCGTCGCCGCGTTTGGTGTGCGCGGCCGCGGTTTTCATTGGATGGCTGCCCGGCGGCGCGCAGGTCTGTGCCGCGATAGCTGCTCGCAGCCCGCCAGCCCGCGCTTCGTTATCCGCCGCCCGGTGCGCGTGGGCGCGAGAGACTCGCTCGATTGCGGAATGCTTCTGCCCACCTACACACAGGCTTCCCGTACCAAACCGTGGTGAGTCTTAAGGCATTCCAAGAACCTCTGCCGTCACTCTTCGTCTCAGACGCATCAAACTTTGCCTGGTGGCACGTAAAATCTGCTCCTTTCCTAGTAAATTTTTACCGTCGCACGCCTCATCGGAAGAAAACACCTCTCCTGTGGTCGTACCACGAGATGTCCGCGATCAGATGTGCGAGTGGTACGGGGAGAGGACAGAGCACTGTGCATATGCGCAACACGACTAGCGAAGTATCTGCGGCAAACATCAGCCGTCTCATAGTCAGCGTGTCGGTGTTGGTAGTTCAGGCTGCGGCGTTAACGCCAGCTGACACACCTTCGAGCTGCTGCGTCCTTTGGCGCGGGGACGTTAGTTACCAACTGTGGAACTTTCAAGACACTCGTACAAGAAATCGACCATAACATTACAGTTAACGAAATACGAATCCGCCAGTGCTTTGTCAAACTTTCGTGACTAGGAGTGATCCAGCTACTTAAGTGTCACATGTTTAAAGAAGCGATGATGTGGACTGTTATTGGCTGTGCTGGAATGGAGAACATCGGAGTAAAACTCAGAGTGGTCACTGTGTCAAGTGATCTCATTGTTAAACTGCAAAGAAGTGACTGTGTAAGGAGGCCAGATGAGGGAAATACAAATTTTGAAAAAGTCGTCCGAGAAATTATCCGGTAACTGAGCTGGACCTCTGTCTGCTAACGTCGAGAACTTCCTACTGTTCTCGATCTCACCAAACTCGAGAACTTCCTACTGTTCTCGATCTCACCAAACTCCTGTGACTACAGAAGCACCAGAATTCTCCATTCAGTGTTTAATACCGTAGAAACAATATTATCGTAAACTGGCATTTAGAACAGCTTGACGGCGTTGATTTTTTTAAATGCTCAACAACCAATGTTGGTTTCACATTACTATATTTACTGCTGCAGATCACGATTTTAATTTCTTCGCCGGCCGGTGTGGCCGTGCGGTTCTAGGCGCTTCAGTCTGGAACCGCGTGACCGCTACGGTCGCAGGTTCGAATCCTGCCTCGGGCATGGAGTGTGTGATGTCCTTAGGTTTTTTAGGTTTAAGTAGTTCTAAGTTCTAGGGGACTGATGACCACAGATGTTAAGTCCCATAGTGCTCAGAGCCATTTGATCTATTTTTTTTTAATTTCTTCAGTTTACCATATACAGCGTTTCTCGAGAAATAATTCCTATTGCCGAGTGCGTTTTCTTTATTTGCATTATGACCATGCAGCAGCTCAGACACGGAAACATTACATTTGAATCGCCATAAAATATTGAAATGGTATGATCATGTTGAGAGCATGGACGATAATAGATGTAGAAATTATCTTTACATATCCTTCAGCAAATGTAGTGGAATACGGAAAGACAAATTTGTAGATCTTTGAAAGATGGGACAGGCCTAGCAAGACTAACCCTTGATGATGACGATGTAGTACAGAAATGTATTTGATTCCGGGAATTATTTGTTGAAAAGTCTACTGCACAGGATGAACAAATAATATCATGACTATCTGCAGCAAATGTTTGGGTATTAGAAAAAAAACTGTGTTTACAGACGCAGGCTATCAAAAGTCGTTCTATAATGTGTAACACTGAAACCTAGTGCAAGTTTCGAGTGCCGCGCTACCGTCTTTAGAGGTACTTCTATGTACGTGGTTTTCAGTGGCGTTCAGTTTCGCGGATCTTCAGCACTAAATTCGTAAGCTAAACGCCATTGAAAGAACAACTGAATAGGTAAGAGCATGCACGACACTGGGACGAAGTTCTAGGCAAACATTAAATGACTAGTCGCTATACATTATGTAATACAGTAATTTAATATCTATTAAAAGACAGCGTAACGAGAAAGTAACAGATATGTAAACTTGGGACAGCTGCGTTTCAGAAATTAAATGTTGTAGTAGAGACTTTAAGAAACACAATATGTGACTAACAGAAAAAGCAGAGGTTATGGTGTCTTAAATAATTTATTGTATGGGTAGACACGACGACAGGAGAAGCGGAAGACTGACGCTAGCAAACTTATGTTAGGCGCAGATTCTCCATTGGCCGGAAATATCAGACAGCACCATCGACTCAGTGTGTCTCTTGTAGACCATGTCGACGCCATCGCGCGGCATCCAATACAAACCACAATGCTGAACAGCTATATGTTGATCATTTTCCTTACGTTGTGTTCCACAAAACCATGCCGAGTATGTCAGCTCGAGTCCTAACACTTCACCTGGTTTATTTGGTTCATTTGTCAACTCGTAGATAAAGCATACGGTTGACGACGCCGTAGACTGTCAGTGTAGACATTACTTCTTGATGCACATGTCCACCAGTATGCTAAATTGTATTGTTGTGTGTATGTTCTTCAAAGTTAAGACTTTCACAGTGCAGGAATGTTGCAGATGCACATGTGCCCGCAAGTACCACTTGTAGTGGATGTTATACGAGGTGTTCAAAAAGTCTCTCCGCAGTGCGCGTGCCGTATGCCGCAGTGAATAAACTGAAATAAAACTCAGTGAAATACAAGTTATTAATTTATAGAATATTATATGTGGAAAGCGTCCCCCCTGTAGTTGAATAAACAATTGTAACATTTCGTCTGTAACAGAAGCAGTGAAAGTGGATATTGAGTTTTCAGTTCATCGATGGATTTTGGACGGTTTTTATAAATAGTTGCTTTCGCTGCACCCCAGAAGAAAAAGTCAGGTGGTGTTAGGTCAGGCGATAGTGGACGCCCAAGTCCGTGTGAAATTATGCGATCACCAAAAAACATCAGCAAGCAGTGACATTGAAACGCGAGCTGTATGCGCAGTTGCATCATCTTGCTGAAAATAACCGTTCAATGTTTGTTTACACAAGTTCTCCTATGCAGGGGTACAGAATATCACTGCAGTATCGTTGTGCGTTTATAGTTTCATTGGCCGAGCGGTTCTAGGCGCTGCAGTCTGGAAGCGCGCGACCACTCCGGTCGCAGGTTCGAATCCTGCCTCGAGCATGGATGTGTGTGACGTCCTTAGGTTAGTTAGGTTTAAGTAGTTCTAAGTTCTAGGGGACTTATGATCACAGATGTTAAGTCCCATAGTGCTCAGAGCCATTTGAACCATTTTTTAAACGTTCACGTCTACAAGTAACGGATCTACTGGCGCTGGCTGAGGTAAACGAACAGTGGAATGTTGGGAGAATCCACGTGAAGGGAAGTAACCCAGGCAGGCGAACAATCATACGACACGCACGGCTAACTATTATACGGCACTGCGGAGAGACTTTTTGAACACCCCGTACATTTTCATTTTGGGCAAAAAATTAACAATCCCAGTAGAATCACGATCTTAATCTTCAATATGTCATACGTTAACCGCCACTTAAATGTGGGTTATCATGTACTTTCTTTACTTATGACGTCTTCGGTTTCCTCTTAATGATAATATGACGGTAGTAATGGTATCAGGCCCCCCAATTGATGGCCCGTAATTGAAAACAGCCTCCTCTGTTCGGGATGTGCATTTAAAATCGGGTCTTTTCAACTGTAAACTTACCTAAACTGAAGAAAATTGTCAAAACAAGTTCCCTAGCAGGGATAATTGTGGTATACTGTTTCCAGTTAATTAACTCCTGTTTCCAGTTAATTAACTCCTGTCAAAACAAATCGTGTATGCCAGTCAGGCAAAATCGACGTGAGGATTGAGGCAATCATCCCACCGTCGCAGTAGGTGGAAGATACCCGTGTGGTAAAACACCGTCTCCTGTTGGATACGTACATGTCTGTTCCACATCCACGTCCGATAGGAATCGTAGACCCTTCTAGGCCTTTTTTAAGGGACCGAAGGAGTGATAATCGCATAGGGAGAGAGAGCAGGAGTGAAGGGCGGGTGCTCGAGTATCTGCCACATGACATGGCGTAGTTTCTGCGTTACGACATTTGCAATTTTGGGAAGTGTGTTATCATGAAGCAGCAGCGCCCCTTCTGAGCGCACCATTCCACAATAGATTTTAGACAGATATGCTGCCCCATACACGTTCTTAATTCTCCGATGGTTGTCTGCTGGCGTTTGTTCTTCGGAAGCCAAGAAAATAATATGAGCACGTTGGTCCTGTTTGGACGCATTTGGTAATAATGTCGCTATAGTTCACGTTCCCGCATTTACCGCATGCTCGTCGGAAAGACACGAATACCACACTAATCCATTGCCTACATATCGGTGCTTATGAACTCTCATCGGAGTCGCACTACGTTGCATATACGCTGTGGTAATGCCCGCAAACGGAAAATTTTTGATCGGTCCTTATATGTAGGTAAATTACGATTAATATGCGCTTTGGTAAACATCACAAGTGCGATGTAAAAATTTCAAGCTGCTCTCAATCCACAGATTGATTTGAACACTACAGCACCTTAACTGCTCCTATTGGAGGTGGTCAGCCCTTCCCTTCCAGTTAGCTTCAGGGGAACCTATTGTTTAACGTAGACAGTTGACCTAGGTTCAACTTGGTAACTTTTACATTAACAAATCACTGTCCAAAAGTGAAGAAAGAAGCGATAAATGACAGAAAAAATCCTAGGTTTCTTGAGAATCGAACCCAAAATTCGAATTTTTAGTGAGACAGTCACCGAGTCACAGTATGGAAACAAAAAGGGGACCACTGGTGTCATTAAGATGGAGGACACCAAACGAGCTCAGCGAAGCGATTCGCAATCTTTCCGCCGTCCTTGGTCGAGAGTGGAATAGGTATGACCTCACTGATGCCTTCATGTTAACCAGCAGTTCCTTTCAGAAACTCGAAGTTTTTTGATTTCTGATAGCAAGCCGCCTTTGTCTTTGAACGGCGCAGTTAGTTTATTCAGTACCGTTGCCAAAAGTTTAAACGACAACGGTTTTAAAAAATAATGGTTGTGAGACAGTAAATTGCTTCCGAACGTCACTGCAAGGGGGAAACATCGGTTTCACAATATGTTACCATTCTTTTCTTCCTCAGTTTGCTTTCTGATTTAAGGAAAAATTACTTCACATTGTCAATAACGAAGAGTTTCAATGACAAGACTGTGTACATATTACTGAATCAAAAGAACAAATAACTGGACAAGCTACGCTTTTTACAACGAACAAAATGCGTAGCTTTTCCAGTTAATATAATTAATATTGGCATCCATTTTTCCACAGTTGCTATTTCACTTATGTTTATAATGTTGACAAGAAAAAAACTTTTTTTGCAACTGAAAACTTATTTCGTTTTAACCAAACATGTGTCGCCTGTTCATATTGGCCATCATCAGTGATCTAGAATACAAAGAAAATTATTTAATTATATATTTTTATAATGAGTTCTATAGTGTTGCCTGGCGGCAGATATAAATAATACACACAAAATCATATCTGTGTGAGACCATTAGTTGGATAGTGGGCAAATGAAAATAACAAAAATAAAAGTATGTTATGTATGACAACCATATGTCTCTAATTAGATAATTTAAATGCTCGACCAGGAAACCTAACAAAATATGTATATATAATAATTTTCTTTTAGTTACAAACCACTGATTATGCCTACTATGAATAGACAAAACATGTTTGGTTAGAAACAAAACAATCATTTAGTTGCAAAAGACAGAATTTTGTTTACGCGATGTGATCAAAAAGTAACGGAAGTTTTTGTTTTCTTGAAGTATCTTTATTTATTCACCAAGACCAACGTTTTCCCCTTCAAAAGAACCCCCCTCAGATATAATACTTTGTGCCAGCGCATTTACCCATTTTGGAAGCACTTCTGAAACTCGCTTTTCGTTATGGTGTTCTGCTCCTTCAGCGATTCTGTTTTTGTCTCATAAGTGGTGGCAAAACGACGTCCTTTCATGATTCTCCTCAGCAGGGGGCCATGTCTGGCGAATATAGGGCTGAGGCAACATAACGGTTTTGGTTTTTTTGCCAAAAAATCACGAAGAAGTATTGAGGTGTGAGCCGGATCATTACCGTGGTGCAGTTTCCACGAGTGGTTTTGCCACAGTCTGGTCATTTTCTCCGGATTGCTTTATGCGTACGTCACATAACTTCTAAGTAGCACTTACTGACTGTACGACCATAAGGCAGGAACCCGTGATGTACTATCCCACTGTTATCGAAGAATACAGGGTGAAGAACCTTCACATGTGATCGAACTTGTCGAAGTTTTTTCGGCCTTGGCTCTTCAGGCAGTGTCCATTGGGACGATTGGCCCTTTGTTTCAGCACCCTTTATAACGTCCTTTAGAAGTTCTGGACCGTTGTCGAGTTCATTCAGCAATTTCTGAGCGATGTCTACGCTATCTCGTCTTTAGCCGAAATTCGGAACAAATTTTGATGCTACAAGTTTCATGCCCGAAAGATCCGAAAAAATTGCTTAGCATGAGCCAAAGGATATGCCGACATCATGAGCAACCTCTCTGATAGTGATTCGGCGATTTTCCTGAACTATTTCCTTTACTTCTTCCACATTGTCAGTAATGTATCAACTAGAGCGTCCGGGCCGGTCGTCGTCTTCAGCGTCTTCTCGACCCTCTTTGAAACCTTTATACCGCTCGTAAACTCTTGCCTTACTCATAGTAGATTCTCAAAAAGCCACAGACAATATTGCGAGTGCGTTGCTGCACGTTATTATATTTTTCAAGCAAAATTTAATGCAAATTCTTTGATCTATCTTTTTCGTAAGTAAAAATTCCCCGAACACTGGCAGACACGTATTAACTTTCCGACTTTCGACAATAAACTAAACATTCAAAACAGCTGAAATTGCAAACACACGTCAGGAACATGGTACAAATTAGATAAAAAAGTTTTGAAAATAGGATGTATAAAACCCACGAAACTCCGAAATTCCCGTTACTTTTTGATTACACCTCGTACGTGATGAACATAATTGGTACTATTAAATTATGTTTATACACAAACAGACTTTAGACATATTTAGGCTGGAAGAAGTAATGATTATTAAGTAGGAATCGGAAAATTTATGCCAGACCAGGAGTCGAACCCAGAGATCTTGTTGACTACGAGCAATCGCCTAACTTTTAGGCTGCCCGAGCAAGCCTCCGGTCCGGACTCTAGCTTCATTGTCTCTGATGTGTAACGAACAAACATAGAACCAAAATTGCAATTTAAAACACGGTGTCCCTGCAAAACACAAAAACCCGATGCAGGCCGAAAGCGCGTCACACACATTGTACTGGACGGTGATGGGAAGATTTAATATGGCATATAAGCTTGAAAATTTCTTCTAAATCTCTCCTGCATAGATATAATTTTGGCGGTCTATATGGACAGGATAGGAAATCATTTGGAAGGAACAGTTAGCTAGTTCATCAGACTTCCTGAAATTGCTTTCGTTTGAGACAGAGATTCGTATCAGTCATAAATTGCGTATTTTTATTAATAGTTTGTTAATTAAAATGGAACGTTATTTCACAAAACTAGTAAGTCAGCAAGGCGTCAAGCTGTTCATCAAAATCTGTGTATTCTATGGAGACGATCGTATTTCATTCGAAGTTTTCTAGCAATAGACCAACTGGGTAGGAGGTTGTTGTGTTTTACCGCTCTCCAATAGTTCCATGTTTAACATTAGTTTCTTGAGATATAATGTGGTGGAAGGGACACGCGAGTGTCAGTATTCGGAAGCTTAAGCAAAATCAATTCGAGTGATCCTCAGTGGAGGAAATAGGTCGCCTTCAAGACTCTTCACAAAAAAAATATCATGGGATAACTGAGACTCGGTTTGCAGGATTGCTACACTCATGCTCTTTTTCTGTACGAGTTCCTTACATAGGCCTAGCGTAACTATATGGATATGAAGAGCACGTAGAAAAGCGCCAGGTGATTATAAAAAGAAAACCGACTTCGTGGCACTACATCGTTAAAATTTATGACATATGACTTTCTATAAGGCTGAAATGGAAATCTGTGAGGATCGGCAGCGGTTGAAGTTTGAGTTTGAATACCGGAAGACTGTGTGCAGCTCATTCCAGTCGAAGGTACTTTTACTATTCCACACGCGTATTTAGCGAATGCACTACAGGGTTACGGAGAACTAATCAGACATGCAGTGTAAATTACATTATAAACCATTCGTGGATGGCCGAGCGGTTCTAGCCGCTTCAGTCCGGACCAACGCTGCTGCTACGGTCGCAGGTTCGAATCACGCATCGGGCATGGATGTGTGTGATGTCCTTAGGTTAGTTAGGTTTAAGTAGTTCTAAGTTTAGGGGACTGATAACCTCAGATGTTTAGTCCCATAGTGCTTAGAGCCATTAACCATTTCAGAGTAACACTTGAATCCAACGTCCTCAGTTGTTTGTTGGATAGTTACCAATTTCTCATCTTCCCCTACAGTTTTACCCTGTACAGTTCCTACAAGTATCATGGAAGTTATTCTCTGATGTCTTAACACGTTTCCCTCACCATCCTGCCCCTTCCATAGTTTTTCGACAGGTTGCTCTCCTCGCCGATTCTCCGGATAACCTCTTCATTTCTCATCACTCCGTCAAATTTTCAATATCGTTCTATAACACCGCATCTCAAAAGACTCATATTTTCTTACGGTTTCCACACTTCCATACATTGCTGTGCTTCAAACGTAAATTCACTGAGCGAGATGGCGCAGTGGTTAGCACACACGACTCGTATTCGGGAGGACGACGGTTCAAACCCGTGTCCGGCCATCCTGATTTAGGTTTCCGTGATTTACGTAAGTCGCTTCAGGCAAACGCCGGGATGGTGCCTTTGAAAGGACACAGCCGACTTCCTTTCCTAATCCGATGGGATCGTAGATCTTACTGTTTGGTCCACTCCCACAAATGAACCAACCAACCATACATACATACATACATACATTGTTAGATATTCGTTCCTCAAGACTGATGGTGAACACTAGTAGACTTCTTTTGGCCAGGAGTGCCGTCTTTGCTTGTGCTAGTCTGTCTTTTATGTCCCACTTGCTTCGTCCGACCTGTGTTATTTTACTTCCAAGTTAGGATATTTCCTTCGCTTCACGTATTTCGTGGTCCCCAATTTTCTTTTTATCACTAACCACATTTCTTTGGCATCTCATTATTTTCGTCTTTCTTCAATTCGCTCTAAATCCTTATTCTGTGCTCATTATACTGTTCATTCCAATGGAATGTCATCAGCGAATCTTATCATTGGTATCCTTTTACGCTGAATTTTAATCCCACTCTAAAACTTTAATTTCCGTCATTGCTTCTCCAAAATAGATATTGAACAGAAGAGGCGAAAGACTGCATACCTCGTTCTTTGGCTTCCGTTATTATTGTTCCCTCTTCGTTCTTATAAGTACCTAAAAAGCTCTGATAAATTAATTCGAATATCGAAACAATTTTTTAATACTTCTGCGCACCGCCTGTGACTACAATGGAGAAGCGAAACTGGCATCTTACACCGTATGTTGTACGCTGTTCGATAATCTCATTAAAATAAATGTACATGTAGATTTATTGACTACTTTCCGCCTGGATTTTATTGAAGGCCGGCCTCGGTAACGTATAACACATATGCATCATACCCGTAGATAGAGCCTGACGCGTATGAAATTCACTTGAGAACTGATAAAGGTGTTCTGTTGTATCAGAGAATAGGGAAATCATGTAGCTCGGCTACACGCTGCGAGGCGGTCCCGCCTCGTGTTCCCGCAAGCATGTCCAGATTGCTTGCCAGCTCTCTTCTCGCCAGATCTGGCTGCCTGCCACAAACGCTTCATAAACACTCGCAGCCACATCACAGACGTCCTCTGTCTGCCACTCCTTGCTCTTGGGCGTCAAGGGAATCACACCATACGGCCAGTTTTTTTGCGCTTGTCTCTCTAGGATCTAATTTTGCGTAGCAAAATCTGTAGTACTCCATGTGATGTAACGAAACAAGGCGGGTTCCATGACTTAGTAGGTGTCGGTCAAGGACGCGTATGCTGCACCCAGCATGAAACGGGAAGACTTCGTAATACTTTCTACGACACTGTCCAACACGTTTCTTCTCACTTGCTCAGCTTCGTGTGATAGGTCCCTTGTGCCATCGTGGACGTAAACGCTGACATCACAGTCACTAACTTGTCCTTCATCATCATCATCATCCGTGTTCCGTCCAAAGGCAGGTTTTCACATGGTAGTTCTACATTCTCTCTTATGTTCTGCTGCCCTCTTCAGGCCTACGTAATTTCCGATTCCCTTTACGTCGTCTATCATCTTGTATCTCTTCATTCCTCGCACCAACTTACCTTTCAGTGCGTCTTTTAGCAAGCAATCCTGTTTCAACAAATGCCCCTTCCAGTTCTTCTCTCTTTCTCTTGTAATCTGCAGCAGTCTTCTCCTTCCACCAACCATTTCCAACACTGTTTCGTTACTTACTCTTCTCATCCAGCTTGTTCTCTCCATTCTCCTTCCACATCTACATCTAAAATGCTTGTAGCTTTTTTCACCCTCTCGCCTCAGTGTCGATCTTTCTGCCCCACTCCAGACAAAACATCAGAGCCTTATGTAACAACAAAACATTATAAATAATGTGCATATAGCTGGCATCTGATCTTTTCAAAACTAAAGCGGGAGCAGAGACAGGGGTCAGCCAAGGCTTCAAGACGTCGTTTTCCGTGTAGCAGAATGTGTTTTGGCTTGGAAGACAGGGCATACTTCAGACAAGACAGAAGTGTCGATGCGACACGGTCGAATGGATATTGCGAAACGTAATATTAATGGTTCAAATGGTTCTGAGCACTATGGGACTTAACTTCTGAAGTCATCAGTCCCCTAGAACTTAGAACTACTTAAACCTAACTAACCTAAGGATATCACACACATCCATGCCCGAGGCAGGATTCGAACCTGCGACCGTAGCGGTCGCGCTGTCCCAGACTGTAGCGCCTAGAAACGCTCGGCCACCCCGGCCGGCCGTAACATTAATCTATACAACTATCGTATGGGGTCTGGAGTACCCGAACGAGATGGCGCAGTGATTAGTAAGTACACTGACTCCCATTCGGGAGGACGGCGGTTCAGATCTCCGACTGGCGATCCAGATTTCGGTTTTTCGTGATTTCCCTTAATCGATCCAGGCAAAACTACACGATGGTTCCGTTCAAAAGGACACGCCGATTTTCTTCTCCATTCATTCGTTATCTGGCCCAGCCGTTGTGGCCGAGCAGTTCTAGGCGCTTTAGTCTGGAACCGCGCGACCGCTACGGTCGCAGGTTCGAATCCTGCGTCGGGCATGGATGTGTGTGATGTCCTTAGGTTAGTTTGGTTTAAGTAGTTCTAAGTCTAGGGGACTGATGACCTCAGATGTTAAGTCCCATAGTGCTCAGAGCCATTTGAACCATCGTTATCTGGGTTTGTGCTCCGTCTGTAATAACCGTACCTGTTGACGTGACGTTTAACTCTTTAACCTTCCTTCATTCCTGTACAAATACGTCAAGCAATAAAGGATATTCATGGGATCTTGTCCTGGTTGAATTGTAATCTCTTGGTTGAGGATGGTATTATGGCCGATTTATCCACAAACAAGAGCGAAATAAAATAAACTGTATGTCACCGTTAAAATGGCTCATAATTCAGCTCTACTTTCACGTGATCTCTCAATTTTAAAATTCACTAATTCTGACAATTTAACCCAAACACAAGACTTTTTACGCACGATAGCGTCCAAATAGTAGATGCAAGCAGATCGTTGGATTACACATTCCTAGGCATACGAGACGTTGGGCACTGTACCAAATTTTAGAGTTCAACCAAAATTCGATCATATGGAGTATTTTCACAAATACGTTATTGGCTCGAAGTATTTCTAAATAGTAAAGCGAGTACTTCATTTGTCCTGTGAATGTTTGACTGAAACGAAAGTAACGTCTGGTGTGCTTCAAGGAAATGTAGTACGATCGCTAATGTTTGCAGGATACTTGAATTATTTGGCAGACAGAAAGCAGGAATATTTAATTGTGTAGTTGAGGTGCGTTTGTCTGCAGGAGAGACAGTGGGTGTATGATCGTAAGGAAACCGTCAATAGTATTTCCAATTAGTGTGCCGAATGACAGCTCTCTTTAAATGGATAAGTGCAAGTGGAAGGTGAAGAATATTATAGTGTCCGATTACAACCCTTGTCATCAACTTTTGGAGCACTTCACATTGTTTAAAAATCTGGGTGTAATACTAAAAATCTGTGTGAAATGTGGACGATAGACAAAATTTGTAGTAGGAAAGGCGAATGATTGACTTTGTTGGAAGTGATGTACATATATGAGGGTCATTCAAGAAGAAACGAGACGAAGGCTTTTACACGAAAAACGTTGAAGGGTCGTAATGCCATTGCCCGCGGAAGAAGGTGTGGTCTGCGTAACAGCGCTGATAAGAGTCCCAAGCTCACCGCTAGAGGGACACGGAAGCACGGCCACATGTGAACAGAGCGAGCGCTGCGCGCGTCGTCCGCCCACTGCACTCGGTCGCGCTGAAAACGGAGATAAGGAGGCATCAAAACAAGAGTAAAGGGGTGTAGTGCGTTTCCTGACAGCGAAATGAGTGCGGGTATGAAAATTCATCAAAGAATGGAGCAAGTGTACGAAGAGCACTGCATGGTCCGTTCCACGGGTCAAAGCGTGGCAGAAGCGATTCAAGGAAGGAAGGAACGATGGATGCCGTTGGTCAATCAAGCACAATAAGGAACGTGTGGATGCCCTAATTATTGAAGATCGGTGAGTTAACGATGTCAGCCATTGCCAGAAAGGTCGAATTGTGCGGTGGAATTGGAACGGACGTTCAGTGTTTTCCGTACGCTTGTGTACACTTCGATAAATTTCCGTTCCCGCACTACTTGTGCTTTCAGGGGACGCACCACATCTCTTTGCGTCCATAACCTGGCTGTGAGTCTGGAGCCTCAGCGCTCTTACAAAAACCACACCTTCTTCCATGAACCATGGCACTGCGTCCCCTTCAGCGGTTTTCATTCTACTGTCTGGCTTGTTTCTTTTTGAATGACTCTAGTACAAAGCAACCCTCACACAAGGCAGTAGGCAACGGAATTAGAGTATATTGCTCCAGCTTTTGCAGTCCGTATAATTTAGGAGTGGCAGTAGACACCGGGCGAATTCAAAGACAGACTGCTAGGATTGTAAGAGGGCATATAGTCCATCCGAAGGCGTAACATAGACGCTGACTGGTACTTAAATGACAATCTTCGGAAGAAAGATAACGTTCTCACGAGACCTTGTTGGGAAGATTTACAGAACTTGTATTTCAGGATATTGTACCGCAGTTCTCCTGTCCTCATCGTAAATATCGCGTAGTGGTGATACGAAAAATATGAGAGAGATTAGGGCGCGCTTCACGGCGTGTATCAGTTCGTTCCTCGCTCCATACCCCAATGGCATAGGGTAGAAGTACCGAAGATCCCTTCCTCAATCTCTGTACAGTAGCTTACGAATTACATAAGTAATTATGGAGAGGTGGTAAAAGACTGACTGCCGACGACTCAGACTGGAGTGCGTCCGCACCGTTCTCTAGTGTCTGGCACTCTGGTCGGATTACTACCGGTCTGGAACAGCTTTTGAAAATGCGCCAGTATGAAGCCGCCTGCGGTTCGTGCTGCAGTTGATTACGCGTTGTTTCTAATTTTGGGTATGGATGTAGCCAGTATAGCGGTATCGTCAGGCGTCAATAGTAGACGTACTGTTAATAAAGAAGAAATGTGCGATATACAAAAAAGAATAGTGTGTGAAGCAGAAATAGAACATACTGACTGCAGTGGCGATTTTTCCAACTCCGAAAATGGTAGTTGATGTTTAGATTCGGATGGCGATAAAGTCTCCATGAAATTACAAAGGTGCGAATAAGCGTATGTTTTCAATCATAACCAATGAAGTACACAGGAAGATGAGACAATTAACTTTCATAAAAGTTAGCAACTATTGGTCTTCCCGAATGAGATTTTCACTCTGCAGCGGAGTGTGCGCTGATATGAAACTTCCTGGCTGATTAAAACTGTGTGCTGGACCGAGACTTGCCCGCGAAAGGCAAAGGTCTCGATTTCGAGTCTCGGTCCAGCACACAGTTTTAATCTGCCAGGAAGTTTCATATCAGCGCACACTCCGCTGCAGAGTGAAAAATCTCATTCTGGAAACATCCCCCAGGCTGTGGCGAAGCCATGTCTCCGTAATAACCTTTCTTCCAGGAGTGCTGGTTCTGCAAGGTTCACAGAAGAGCTTCTGTGAAGTTTGGAAGGTAGGAGACGAGATAGTGGCAGAATTGAAGCTGTGAGGGCGTGTCGTGCGTAGTGCTTGGGTAGCTGAGATGGTAGACTATTTGCCTGCGACAGGCAAAGGTCTCGAGTTCGAGTCTCGGTTCAGCACACAGTTTTAATATGCGAGGAAGTTTCAACTGCTGGTCTTCATAGACGTACATTCGGCAAGTTAATTATTTCCAACGAAGTAAACTGCCGAGGGACAGTAATGTGACCATTTCCTAGATGTGATATGTATAGCACCCTCCTTATAACGTATGCGTACAGAGATATTTAAAGTGGAATGACTACATAACACTAATTGCAGGTAAGGCAGGTGCCACTCTGAAATTCATTGGAAAAATGCTACGGAAGTGTAATGCATCCACAGAGGAGATAGCCTACCAAACCGTCGTTTGACGAACATTTGAATATTGCTCGTCAGTGTGGGATTCGTAACAGATTGGATCGATAAAGAAAAAGGACGAATTAAAAAAAAAAACAGCAGCGCGTTTCGTGAAGGGTTCATTTAGCCGTCGCGAAAGCGGAGATGCTCATCCAATTCCAGTTGCAGATACTACAAGAGGGGCGTTGTGTATCACGATGTGGTTTACTGTTGAAATTACAAGTGTATACGCCCCAAGATGAAACAACCAATATCTTGCTCGTTTCTACATATATCTCGCGAGAAGACTGTTACGGTAAAATTATAGATATTCGAGCCCATGCGGATGCTTAACAACAAGAGCAATTGTTATTCATGCGCACATCCGCGACGGTAATAGGATAGGTGGCAAGAGATAGTGATGCACAAACTTCCACCATACATGATAAAGTGGCTTGCAGAAGATAAATGAGACTGTGCACAGTGTGACCGAAAGATACGGAAAGGCCACTGGATCTGATCGCTGCCATCGGCTTCGGAAGCCTATGCGGTGCATTTGTCTCCGTACAGTCTTGGTAAAAATGGGTTCCTAACAATCCACTTTTAAATCAGAGGCAATCTAAGGGAAACATTTAAATATGGCGCTATTCCACAAAGCTCCTTCTCCAATCAACTGCAGTAGTAACTTTCTGCGTCAACAGATGCCAATACTGTAATCACTTGCAAAATGGCCGACATCGATGTTCTTATAGACTGTGATAGGATTCTCGTATGCAGAAGATGAAATGCTCATTCATATTCATGAAAGACAGAAAAATGTCTACGATGATGCAGCCGTGGATATCAGCACTGTTAGACAATGGGTTCGTCGCTGTAGCGAAGCTGAATGTCAAACTGCGTACCGAACAGCTGGCGCAGTTGTTAGAACCCAGGACTCGCACTCCGGAGGACGACGATTCAAACCCGCATCCGTCCACCCAGATTTAGGTTTTCTGTGATTTTCCTAAATCGCTTCAGGCAAATGTCGATATGGTTCCTTTTAAAGATCACGGCCTACGTCCTTCCTTGTCCTTCCCTATTCTTCTGTAATCCGATGGGACCAATGACCTCTCTGATTGGTCCCCTCCCCCAAATGAACCAACCAACCAACAAACTCCGTTCGCCGACGAAACGCGTGACTGAAGTGACTCGACGTAACATTCGGCGAGTCGATGACATCATTCTTGGTGACTGCCGGCTGACTGCAGACGATTTGTATCGCATTACCTCCCAAAGTAAAGATTGTGTCATGGCGATTATGCAACAAGTGGTATACTCAAGGGGTTGTACAATTTGGTCGTTAACCGACCAGAATAAAAAGACAACAAAAAAGATGGAAGTGGACAGAGATTATATTGAAAAGTGTCAAAATTAATCGTCAGTATTGTGAATTCCAACCTATGTAGTATCATTTGAAATTCTTGAGAAAAAATTTAGTAGGCAGCATTACTTTTTGACTGACTCGCGTAGAAATGTGAAATCGACTTGAGAAATATTTTGTTGACAGCACTAATTACTTCGTGCGAACAAAGGGCCTGTTTTGTGTCACAAGAACGATATTTTCTGATGCTGTGCTGGCTGTGGGTGAATAGATCGTTTTATTAGAGGTATTTTATATTGTTGGAACTCATTGGACGATCCAAAATCGTATTACTTAACGGAAACACATGTTTTTTCACACCCGTCAACAAAGGTAAAAGTTTCACTTTGAAGTAATACATAAATTATGACGATATATACGCAAGAATAGAATCAACTCGATTTTATCTGTCCGACAGCTTACCGTTTATAACCACGTTTCTAAAACATCTTAAACTAAGTCATTTAAAAATAAGTAGTACTAGCTATTTAGTTGTCAGATGTGGATGGATTGGGTTGTCATTCCTGAGGTGTGCTCGAGAAAATAGCCGTTGTCTGTCCTCCATGATCTGAAAGATAATCTCGGTTGACGGTTAAAGAGTTACAGCGGCGCTGGTTAATAGATTTGTAGTTGTTCCGTTACGTTACTCAACGTCACCCTGGTGCTGACGTGTTGCATGGAGAAACCAGTGTGCTGCACCTGTCAACTGAGAAGAATAACGTATTATGGCTAGACCTGTGTTGGAAGGGAGGGGTTGTAAACGAAGTTGCATGTGGGAACTGGCCGAAAGCCCATTCTCATACTTTCATACAACCGGTTTGATGTGGTTTGCCCTCGGTTGAGGCCCTCATGCAGACATGCCTCCGATTATGTCTGCGGCAGTCTGACTACGACCTGGCCGTCAGCAGAATCCGCGCTGCTACAGGTAGGTGTCGAATGGAATGGAGCAGTTGATATTTAAGGATATTTCAAATTTTTAGGGGGCTCTGAGGGTAAATCCGACCGTTTACTGGTAGACTTCAGTACAGCAATAGCTGTAGATTATACTAAACGTTACAGGCCAGGATTCTGAGACACAGACTCTATTGGCAAGGTCGCCTTTCCGCTTCCATTGTGTTTTGTTTTTAGTAAATTATTAATGGTCGTAGTTCGATTTGTAAATTTGATTATATTCTCAAGAATGCTACTTGCGTAAATACATTATGGCATTTTTAACTAATGTCATGGAGGAGGCAACGAAATTTGAACTATCAAATTGTGTATTTGGGTAGCCTTGTAAATGATACAATAAGTAAAATTTTCTGTTACAGGCACAATTCATTTAGTGAGTAGATAATGGGCATTAATTTGTTAATAAACGGAAAAAAGTTTTGAGAGAAGTCATTCCCTTTGTGAAGTAGAGCATCGTGGGAACTGGGGAAGACGCAGGATTTTTGAAGGTACAGATGCTGATTTCAGTTGCGTACATTCATCGGGGAATTTTTAGGACTTATGTATTTATTTATTTTGCGCATTGTTATACTTGATGAAGATAGCACGCGTCAGTCTTGCAATGCCACTTCACTTATACAGGGTGGTTATAATTAAACTTTCATTACTTCAAAGGGCCACCATGAAAACGAGTAATCTTAGAATAGTGAGACTTAATGGAAATGTTTGTAAGGACATGAGGAAGAGAAATAGCGAACAAACTATTGAAACAAACATGTTTTAATTTCCACATGAGAGGATAACATTTGTTAATTTGTGTACCATGTCTACGTCCCAGGTTAAAAGCGTCGGTCAGTATGACGTCCATCTGCATGCACGACTGCCTGGAACCGCACCAGAGATACAGTTTCACAATTGTTCGCAGCACTTTTTGAACTGTGGACTATGGAATGTTCAACGTTGTGACACAGCTCGTATACTGCTTGTCCGCACATTGCGTCAAGCATTCTCAGTCATGGCAACAGTAACTTCTTCAACAATTTATGGGGCAAATGGCCGTCAGTCTCTCCCAAGGAGCAATTTCCAAACCGCTAATCAATTCAAACTTCCGAACCATGTTTTTCAACCCTCGTACGGAAAGTACCTCTCCGCGTCGATACTCACGGAAAGTAGCAGCACTATTGCCGATTTTTTTCCCCCCTCGTTGATTGTCGCATGTATAATGCCCACTGATGCTTATGTTCGGACCTACCTACGTCGCACAATGGCAAGTCATGATACGATCACTACTGACAACGCAAACCCTTCAGCGCACAGTATGAAATAGATCGTTCCTATAAAGTTGGGTACCCAAACTGTAAACAGTTGTCCGTCTACACTGGCTCAGGTAGCGAAAATTCAATCATAAGCTGCTTATAGATAGGCAAAATAAGTTCCACGTCGATTTTACGTCCTCTTGATTTAAGCCCGAACAAAAGGTGGTGATATCATCGACGCGCTGTTCTGTAGAATAAAAAGTATGTGAATGTCCACGAGGACTATTATGTAGTGAGTGTTCTTTTTAATGCACACGACTCCTTCTGCTGTCCTGCGCCCCTCTTCGCTCCAGAGTGATCAGTCACTGCTCGCCATCCTGAGACAGCAGTAACATTGTGAGAAATCTCGACTAGGGAGCTGTAAACATCCATGTATTCTATCAAGTGCCATAAGAGTATGAAGATCTGAAATTCGTCTAATTTCATATTTTTAAAGTAAAAAAGCTTTTTAATGTGATACGTTTTTAAAACGCATCAAAAAGTGTAAAATAGTTTCTTCTAACCCCTACAGATTCCTAACCCACTAAAGATAATCCTGAAACTTTGTCCTTGGGAATTTATAATTGCTATAACACAACTTCCGAGATTTAAAACGAAAGACATGAGATGCTTACGATTGATAACTGATGCATGACTAATTCACCAAAGTGCTAACAGTTTTATTGCACTGCAAATGATATGAACTTTTGCGTGATTTATCTCAATGACAGCTACTTCCCACATTCCTTACTATTATCTGTTGCATGCGCCCCACGATTTTAGTTTTAAATTTTATAAGTATTGTTACAGTTGTTAAAAATTCACAAGCACAAAGTTTCAGGACTATCTGTTTGGGGTTAGGAATCTGAAAAGGGCTGGGAGATATTATGTTATATATTTTAATCAGTTTTAAAAACGTGTTACATTAAAAATGCTCTCTATTTTAATAATTATTTTCTGCTTTTTAGTTCTGTGCGAGTGAAGTTTTTCAAACCATTTCAGACATTTTGATATTACCGCAGAAACGTGTGGCAATTTTCAGGATTATTTCAATTTCTCTTCACTTGAGTTAGCCAACGTATTGTTTACTGCTACGTATATGGCGAAAAGGTCGTGATGGTAAAAATTAGAGGGATTAGAGATTACTCCTGGGCTAACTGGCAATAGTTCTTACCACGAGTCCGTCAGCACGCAAAGTAATGTTTGCTGCCGAGCGGAAGGCGTAGTGGTAGGTGCCGGCGCCTGTAACTTCAACGCTCTGTAGCGTCGTTGGACGACGTTTTTTTCCTCAAGATACCCTCTACAACACCTCGAAGTTTGTCGCTAGATTTGTGGGAAACATTCAAGATGTACATGTAGATGTACTGTTAGTATTGCCGGATCATCAAGGTTTTGTGCAGCCGATTCTACATCTACATACATACTCCGCGATCCACCATAGGGTGCGTGGCGGAGGGTACCTCGTACCAAAACAAGCATCTTCTGTTCCTGTTCCACTCCCAAACAGAACGAGGGAAAAATGACTGCCTATATGCCTCTGTACGAGCCCTAATCTCTCTTATCTTTGTGGTCTTTCCGCGAAATGTAAGGTGGCGGCAGTAAAATTGTACTGCAGTCAGCCTCAAATGCTGCTTCTCTAAATTTCCTCAATAGCGATTCACGAAAAGAACGCCTCCTTTCCTCTAGAGACTCTCACCCGAGTTCCTGAAGCATTTCCGTAACAACCGCGTCATGATCAAACCTACCAGTAACAAACCTAGCAGCCCGCCTCTGAATTGCTTCTATGTCCTCCCTCAATCCGACCCGATAGGGATCCCAAACGCTCGAGCAGTACTCAAGAATAGGTCGTATTAGTGTTTTATAAGCGGTCTCCTTTACAGATGAACCACATCTTCCCAAAATTCTACCAATGAACCGAAGACGACTATCCGCCTTCCCCACAACTGCCATTACATGCTTGTCCCACTTCATATCGCTCTGCAATATTACGCCCAAATATTTAATCGACGTGACTGTGTCGAGCGCTACACTACTAATGGAGTATTCAAACATTACGGGATTCTTTCCAGAATGAGATTTTCACTCTGCAGCGGAGTGTGCGCTGATATGAAACTTCCTGGCAGATTAAAACTGTGTGCCCGACCGAGACTCGAACTCGGGACCTTTGCCTTTCGCGGGCAAGTGCTCTACCATCTGAGCTACCGAAGCACGACTCACGCCCGGTACTCACAGCTTTACTTCTGCCAGTACCTCGTCTCCTACCTTCCAAACTTTACAGAAGCTCTCCTGCGAACCTTGCAGGACTAGCACTCCTGAAAGAAAGGATATTGCGGAGACATGGCTTAGCCACAGCCTGGGGGATGTTTCCAGAATGAGATTTTCACTCTGCAGCGGAGTGTGCGCTGATATGAAACTTCCTGGCAGATTAAAACTGTGTGCCCGACCGAGACTCGAACTCGGGACCTTTGCCTTTCGCGGGCAAGTGCTCTACCATCTGAGCTACCGAAGCACGACTCACGCCCGGTACTCACAGCTTTACTTCTGCCAGTACCTCGTCTCCTACCTTCCAAACTTTACAGAAGCTCTCCTGCGAACCTTGCAGGACTAGCACTCCTGAAAGAAAGGATATTGCGGAGACATGGCTTAGCCACAGCCTGGGGGATGTTTCCAGAATGAGATTTTCACTCTGCAGCGGAGTGTGCGCTGATATGAAACTTCCTGGCAGATTAAAACTGTGTGCCCGACCGAGACTCGAACTCGGGACCTTTGCCTTTCGCGGGCAAGTGCTCTACCATCTGAGCTACCGAAGCACGACTCACGCCCGGTACTCACAGCTTTACTTCTGCCAGTACCTCGTCTCCTACCTTCCAAACTTTACAGAAGCTCTCCTGCGAACCTTCCATCCCCCAGGCTGTGGCTAAGCCATGTCTCCGCAATATCCTTTCTTTCAGGAGTGCTAGTCCTGCAAGGTTCGCAGGAGAGCTTCTGTAAAGTTTGGAAGGTAGGAGACGAGGTACTGGCAGAAGTAAAGCTGTGAGTACCGGGCGTGAGTCGTGCTTCGGTAGCTCAGATGGTAGAGCACTTGCCCGCGAAAGGCAAAGGTCCCGAGTTCGAGTCTCGGTCGGGCACACAGTTTTAATCTGCCAGGAAGTTCCATTACGGGATTCTTTTTCCTATTCATCTGCATTAATTTACATTTATCTATATTTAGAGTTGGCAACAGCCCTGCCGCAGTGGATACACCGGTTCCCGTCAGATCACCGAAGTTAAGCGCTGTTGGGTGTGGCCGGCACTTGGATGGGTGACCATCCAGGCCGCCATGCGCTGTCGCCATTTTTCGGGGTGCACTCAGCCTCGTGATGCCAATTGAGGAGCTACTCGACCGAATAGTAGCGGCTCCGGTCAAAGAAAACCATCGTAACGACCGGGAGAGCGGTGTGCTGACCACACGCCCCTACTATCCGCATCCTCAGCTGAGGATGATACGGCGGTCGGATGGTCCCGATGGGCCACTTGTGGCCTGAAGACGGAATGCTATATATAGCGTTCGGTGCTATTCTCTACACCAATCACAAATCCTGTCCAAGACATCTTATATCCTCCTACAGGCACTCAACGACGACACCTTCCCGTACACCACAGCATCATCAGCAAACAGCCGCACATTGCTATCCACCCTATCCAAAAGATCATTTATGTAGATAGAAAACAACAGCGGACCTACCACACTTCCCTGGGGCACTCCAGATGATACCCTCACCTCCGATGAACACTCACCATCGAGGACAACGTACTGGGTTCTATTACTTAAGATGTCTTTGAGCCACTCACATACTTGGGAACCAATCCCATATGCTCGTACCTTAGTTAGGAGTCTGCAGTGGGGCACCGAATCAAACGCTTTCCGGAAGTCAAGGAGTATGGCATCCGTCTGATACCCTTCATCCACGGTTCGCAAGATTTCGTGTGAAAAAGGGCGAGTTGCGTTTCGCACGAGCGATGCTTTCTAAAGCCGTGCTAATTTCAGATACATTTCGTGATTGTTGTTCTCGAATAGTGCGAACGCTCGAATGCATTTAACGAGCAGCCGAAAGTCGCTCAGGAACGAGTTTGTAGCCTTTCGGCACCGCTGGTAGGCAGGTTTCGCAGGGACTGGTGCCCGGTTTTCGCGGCGAGCAGACAGACAAGGTCCCCCTCTGGGCCGTGATTCGTATAAAGGCACAGACGACACTAGACACGCTTGCTACGGAATTAGCCGGGGCGCTCGGTGTGGCTAACTGTTGCTCGGCGCGCTTTATGAACTATAAAAGCGGAACGGAACGAGCGGCGACCGCGCGGGAGGGCGAGCCAAGACAGAGCGACGCGCGAAGCCTAAACTTAGGTCGCACCATTACCGCAGCCGCCCACGGCGCCACGCTCGCCAAGCGCGCGTGACGAATCCCGACTCCCTATTCCACTTCTTTTTGCGGAGGCCGCGTTTTATTTGCTTTCCGCCGCGCGGCCAAAAAGAAGGCGACGCGGCGCCGAGACGCGGCTGTGTGTTTAAAATGTCGCCGCAGCCGCGTAATAATTCACCGCTCTCTCCGGCGGACGCGCCCTGCTCTTTGCTCCGCTGTTTGTTTTTGCTCCACTAAATCTGCGGCGACGTGGGACGTCTGTAGCGCTGAGTGGAGCTGCTCGAGACGACGCGCCGCCTGTCACTGCGGCTGCCCGTCTGAAGTCTTCTCTGGCCTCGCTTGTTTAGCAGCATACGCCACGCGTCCAACTTGAAATGTGGGGCAGACTTTGTACGTGATACAAATGTAATGCGTTGGCGTCTAATGCGGGATTGGCCTGTTACACTAAACAGCCTCATTAATGTGACCACCTGCCAAAGGCCTGATTAACCACCTATTGCTGCGCGGACTGCTGCTGCACGCGCAGGAAGAGTCAGGGAGGTTGTGGAAGGTACCGACAGGGACGTGGAGCCATGCCAACTCCACTGCCGTGGCCAGCTGCTGTATGTTACTCGGTCGAGGATCCGTGGCGCGAACAGCCAGTTCGACGTGGTCCTACAGATCCTCGACTGCGTTTAAATCCGGTGAGGTGGCCGGGGCGGTACCTTAAACTCATCCGGGTGATCTTCGAGCCACGCACATACACTACGAGCTACGAGGGGCGTTTAAGAAGTCTGTGCAAAGTCCGAGAGATGACACAACCGTCCTGTATCGAGGTCATGTTTGTATTGTATTGTATTGTATTGTATGTTAACCCGGGGCCTAGAAACGACGGAGAGGCTCCGTCCCCGCCGCAGCCGCAGTGGTCCACAATCCCACGACGATACCGCAGTCCACGTCACCCCTCCGCCACCCCACACCAAACCCAGAATTATTGTGCGGTTCGGCCCCCGGTGGACCCCCCAGAGAACGTCTCACACCAGACGAGTGTAACCCCTATGTTTGCGTGGTAGAGTAATGGTGGTCTACGCGTACTTGTAGGACTTGTTCGCGCAGCAATATCCGACATAGTGTAGCTGAGGCGGAATACGGGGAACCAGCCCGCATTTGCCGTGGCAGACGGAAAACCGCCTAAAAACCATCCACAGACTGGCCGGCTCACCGGACCTCGACACAAGTCCGCCGGGCGGATTCGTGCTGGGGACCAGGCGCTCCTTCCCACCCGGAAAGCCGTGCGTTAGACCGCAAGGCCAACCGGGCAGGCGAGGTCATGTTTAGTTAGTTTCATCTTTGGAAAGAACGCAAACCAAGTTTCAGCCATATTGGTCTATTTCTTTGTGTTTGCGTTTGTGAATCAAGGAAGTCGAGTGACTGTCAAAAAATGGACGAAAAAGAATTTCGTGTGGTGATTAAACATTACTTTATGAAAGGCCAAACGCCTCAGGAGACTAAAGAGAAGCTTGATAAACATTACGGTGACTCTGCACCTTCGATTAGGACAGTTCATAAGTGGTTTCAAAATTTTTGAAGTGGCCATATGGGCACAAGTGATGCTGAACGTTCTGGACGCCCTGTGGAGGTTATGACTTCAGAAATCACTGATAAAATCCATGATTTGATGATGGATGACAGAAGAGTTAAGGTGCGTGAGATTGCTAGTCCTGTGGGCATCTCGAATGAAAGGGTACATAATATTTTGCATAAACATTTGGACCTGAGAAAGCTACCCGCAAGATGGGTTCCGCTATTGCTCACGCTTGACCAAAAACGGAATCATGAGAAGTGTTGGAAGGATGGTTTGCAGCTGTTCAGGAAGAATTCGCAGGACTTTGAGCATCGTTTCGTCACTGTGGATGAAACATAGATACATGACTATACTCCTGAGACCAAACAACAAGCTAAACACTGGGTTACCAAGAAGAATCTGCACCAAAAAAGGCGAAGACCATTCCTTCGGCCGGAAAGGTTATGGCGCCGGCCGCGGTGGTCTCGCGGTTCTAGGCGCGCAGTCCGGAACCGTGCGACTGCTACGGTCGCAGGTTCGAATCCTGCCTCGGGCATGGATGTGTGTGATGTCCTTAGGTTAGTTAGGTTTAAGTAGTTCTAAGTTCTAGGGGAATGATGACCACAGCAGTTGAGTCCCATAGTGCTCAGCGCCATTTGAACCATTTTGAATTTGAAAGGTTATGGCGACTGTCTTTTGGGATTCGCAAGGGATAATCCTCATCAACTATCTGGAAAAGGGTAAAACTATTAAAGGCTCATATTTTTCATCGTTATTGGACCGTTTGAAAACCGAGCTGCAAGAAATACGCCGGCGATTGGACCGCAAAAAGTCCTTTTCCATCACGACAATGCACCAGCACACACTTTAGCAGTTGTGGTTGCAAAATTAATGGAAATAGGATTCCAACTCGTTTCACATCCCCCCTATTCCCCAGACTTGGCTCCCTCGGACTACTATTTGTTCCCCAATTTGAAGAAATGGCTGGTGGGACAAAGATTTTATTCAAACGAGGAGGTGATTGCAGCAACTAATAGGTATTTTGCAGACTTGGACAATTCCTATTATTCGAAAGGCATCGACAAATTAGAACAACGTTGGACGAAGTTTGTAAGTCTAAAGGGAGGCTATGTCGAAAAACAGAAAAGCTTTACCCCACACACGTAAGTAGTTTTTATTTTTGCATGGACTTCTCAAACGCTCCTCGTATGTGACCTGTTGCATTGTCCTGCTGGTAGAACCCATCGTGCCGAGGAATAGCAAATTGCATGTATGGGTGAACATGGTCCCTAAGGATAAATGCATTCTTGTGTTAATCCATTGTGCCTTCGAGAATGACTATATCGCCCAGGAAATGCCACGAAAACATTCCCCAGACCATAACTCTCCCTCCCCCGGCCAGGATCCTTCTGACGATTGTCATCTGTCCTGTGAAGCATAAATGTGATTCATCTGAAAAGGCTGCCTCTCGCCACACGGTGGACGTCCAGTTGGAGTGCAGTATTGTTGACAAATTCCAGACTCCATCATCGATGAACAAGTCAGCGTGCGTGCATGAACCAGGCGCCTGCTGTGGAGGTCCATATGCAGCAACGTTTGCTGAACGGTCGTTGAGGAGACACTTTTGATAAACCCCTTGGTTCATTTGGACTCAACCCTCCAGTGCTAGTTCTGCCACCTGCCATCCATGCACGTTGTTGTCGAAATAAAGGCGGCGGTCACGTAAACTTGGCTGGACCGTGTAGTTACCATATTGACACATCCATCTACAGGGTGCGTAAAAAAAATGTATACAAACTTTGACGCGTTATAGAAAATTTATTTCCCGTTCTACAATGTTAAATTTCTGGAAATGGAAAGATTAAATTCCAATTGGAAAAATAAATGTACTTTGCAAATGTGATTAATGTTCAGACTGGTGGCCTTCAGCATCAATACATTTCTGAGTACGAGTCACCACTGATTCCCTACATCGTACAAAAGTGTCCAATGAGATCTCTGCGCACACCGCCAGAATCTCATTCCAAAGTGTGTCCAGGTTACGTGGAAGGAGCATATAGAGGGTCTATACAAGGGCGATGTTCTTCAGGACAATATTATGGAAATGGAAGAGGATGTACATGAAGGTGAAATGGGAGATATGATACTGCGTGAAGAGTTTGACAGAGCACTGAAAGACCTAAGTCGAAACAAGGCCCCGGGAGTAGACAACATTCCATTAGAACTACTGATAGCCTTGGGAGAGCCAGCCCTGACAAAACTCTACCATCTGGCGAGAAAGATGTATGAGACAGGCGAAATTCCCTCAGACTTCAAGAAGAATATAATAATTCCAATCCCAAAGAAAGCGGGGGTTGACAGATGTGAAAATTATCGAACTATCAGTTTAATAAGCCACGGCTGCAAAATACTAACGCGAATTCTTTACAGACGAATGGAAAAACTGGTAGAAGCCGACCTCGGGGAAGATTCGTTTGGATTCCGTAGAAATGTTGGAACACGCGAGGCGATACTGATCCTACGACTTGTCTTAGAAGCTACGTTTCTAGCATTTATAGACAGAGAAAGCTTTTGACAATGTTGACTGGAATACTGTCTTTCAAATTCTGAAGGTGGCAGGGGTAAAATACAGGGAGCGAAAGGCCATTTACAATTTATACAGAAACCAAATGGCAGTTATAAGAATCGAGGGGCATGAAAGGGAAGCAGTGGTTGGGAAGGGAGTGAGACAGGGTCGTTGCCTATCCCCGATGTTATTCAATCTGTATATTGAGCAAGCAGTAAAGGAAGCAAAAGAAAAGTTCGGAGTAAGAATTAAAATCCATGGAGAAGAAATAAAAACTTTGAGGTTCGCCGATGCCATTGTAATTCTGTCAGAGACAGCAATGGACCTGGAAGAGCAGGTGAACGGAATGGACAGTGTCTTGAAAGGAGGATATAACATGAACATCAACCAAAGCAAAACGAGGATAATGGAATGTAGTCGAATTAAATCGGGTGATGCTGAAGGTATTAGTTTAGGAAATGAGACGCTTAAAGTAGTAAATGAGTTTTGGTATTTGGGGAGCAAAATAACTAATGATGATCGAAGTAGAGAGGATATAAAATGTAGACTGGCAATGGCAAGGAAGGCGGTTCTGAAGAAGAGAAATTTGTTAACATTGGGTATAGATTTAAGTGTCAGGAAGTCTTTTCTGAAAGTATTTGTATGGAGCGTAGCCATGTACGGAAGTGAAACGTCGACGATAAATAGTTTGGACAGAAAGAGAATAGAAGCTTTCGAAATGTAGTGCTACAGAAGGATGCTGAAGATTAGATGGGTAGATCACATAACTAATGAGGAGGCATTGAATAGAATTGGGGAGAAGAGAAATTTGTGGGTGAACTTGACTAGTAGATGGTTGGTAGGACATGTTCTGAGGCATCAAGGGATCACCAATGTAGTATTGGAGGGCAGCGTGGATGGTAAAAACCGTAGAGGGAGACCAAGAGATGAATACACTAAACAGATTCAGAAGGATGTAGGATGCAGTAGGTACTGGGAGATGAAGCTTGCACAGGATAGAGTAGCATGGAGAGCTGCATCAAACCAGTCACTGGACTGAAGACCACAACAACAACATGTAAAGGGGCTATCAAAAAGTTTTTCGTTTGACATAGGCTTAGTTTCGCATAAGCTGGCAAAGTTTTGTAACAGTATTTAAAAATTAATTTAACATGCGAATATTGTGCAGTCTTTTTTTTTCTTCGCATAGTTAATGGGATTCGTTAGGTGCTTCCGGCGTGGCCCCGGCCGAGCGACTGAGAAATATCAATAACTCCCTCGTCACTTGACATATCGATTTGGGCTTGCTTCCTCGAAGTGTGTCTTGTTTGTAAGCAAACTTTTTCTATTCGCTCGGTACCTGCTGTTTACAACAGTAATGCCCACTTCACTCGTCAGCCTCTTTTTGCATTCAGAACTGCTGCGTTCCGTCACAGCTTTGTTTCTTGTACTAGTGTCAGTAGAATGGTAACTGTAATACAGAGCAGTATTAATAGGATTAAGAAGAATTGGTCGATATTCGCCACTTGTATGGTTTCAGTGAATGCAATGGAAGCGCGGCATAGCGTCGCTATGCTGAGCTGTTCCCATTGGCTACGTCAGCCACATCACTGTACTTTCGCATTACTCTGTCATTTGTGTTGTACATTTTGGTCATTGAATATTACAGTCTTTTTCACTTCGAACCGAATAATCATAATTACATTATTTTTCTGTAACGAGGCACCCGTGACCATGGTTCCCTTACATCAAAATATTCAGAAAATATTCTTGGACACCCTCCGAAATTTTATCGACTTAGTTGTGCTTCACCTTGTATATCTAAGACAACGGACAAAAACAACTCACGGATGCTGATGACGCCGCCATTTAGCGCCCATAACCACTAATAATAATAATAATAATAATAATCATTATAAATCCGTTCCGTGATCCGCGGCATGTTCCCTTTTTAAAAGCAGTTGATTTATCCACTACTGGCTTGCTAGGCCTATCGCAGCTTCACCAGAGCCCCGTTAGCCGTCACGTTTCAGGGTTCCCATAGGGCCTTCCCAGCTACCGTAGCGGTCCTGGGGCACACGAAGTCCCCGCTGTACATCGCCCCTATAGGCAATCCCCTACTTTGTGCCGTTGCCCATCTCCCACGACTTGGACGAGGGGTTGGACTTACGGGAGACAGACCCAGCCAGTGGCTGGAAACTATCCAAGATGATGATGATCATCATCATTATAAAAGAATTCACTTGATACGTTGAAAATAATTGTAAATTCAAGCATCTGCACGTTGCGAGGATGGTGCAGAACGGCAGAAAATGCTTAAGGAGAGTAGAATATTGTTCAGTGTACATAAAGTGCAGTTCCACTCTCCTTGGCTTCGTGTAAGAAGGTACAGAGCAGCGATATTACTTGGTGTCGCATCATCCTGTGACTTAACAAGTGGATCGCTCCATATTGTCTTAAGTATTTGCCTACCACGGCAGACATTCCAGTTAAGAAATTCACGTCAGAATTGCTGCCACAATATCATCTTGCGGACTGTTGACAAGTATTTTCACTTTTAGGTAATAATCGTTTCGCGTCTAGCCGATAAGTTATAGAGGATGATGATACTGGTCTTTCTCAGCCACTCTTCAGAGGTTCAAATGGCTCTGAGCACTATGCGACCTAACTTCTGAGGTCATCAGTCGCCTAGAACTTAGAACTAATTAAACCTAAGTAACCTAAGGACATCACACACATCCACGCCCGAGGCAGGATTAGAACCTGCGACCGTAGCGGTCGCTCGGCTCCAGACTGTAGCGCCTAGAACTGCACGGCCACTCCGGCCGGCTCTTCAGAGGAACACATCGAAGGATAGACGGGTTGGTCAGAAACAGTGTGAAAAGCTTGTAAGGGTGTTGCAGGGTAGGTTGTGCTAAGAAATAATTGTTAAGAAAAAAAATTGATACGTTGCGCCCTTTCCGAGTTAATTAGCATTGAGGTTAGCCAGTCAGGCGGTTGCACGCGTGAACTCAAACGTCCCACTAGATACAATGAGCGTCGGTTGTTCTCATAGCGTAGATGACAGCGCACGGACTGCTCAGCCTTTCGCTCGGGTTCAGTTCTTTCTACCGTCCCATGTCCAATTTTTGTATCGCTCTCTTGTTCAGTTTTAGGAAACTAAACAAAGAACATGTTTGGCGATATTGCCTCTGGTGGGCCGATTGAATTTGCACTCACAACGGCATGGCTGGAAAAATTCAATGTTAACTAATTCGGAATCGGCGCAAGTATTGAACTGTTTCCTTAATAATTATTTCTCAGCACAACTTACCATCCACACCTCTGACAAGGTTTTCAGGCTATTTCTCACCACTCTGTACAGGTAAAGCCGAATGGTAGCATTGGCTGAAGACTTAGTGTGGTTCAGCCGCATAATTAGAAAGTTCTTCACATACAGTTGCAACTTTATTTCGCGGAGAACGTTGTATCTAAAGCGCGTATGTTGGGTGCAAGTGACTATGATGAGGCAATGTAGAATTTTCGGTAATGTTTGTATTGTTCTTCAGAAAGATTGAGCAGATGATGAATCCTGGTGCTGGCATCTACCCAGTTCTTCTCGAATAGCACCGAAGGACCTCCGAGCTTAATGATAGGCTGATCACCGTCAACAGAACTGTATGCCTACAGACTTCAGAGGAAGCTGAATCGCATCCAAGATTGGAAAGCAATTGCACACTAGAGAGTCTAGCACACTTCTGCCTTCGATTTTGAACGGCGGACAAGGCACCAACATTGGTCAATGTAGAGGCGCAAGCGTGTTACCTGGTCAGACGAATTGCATTCCTACATGTGAGTGTTGCGCGGTGTCGTGTTAATCGAAGGCCTTAGACAGTCTTTCGTGGAATCGGCGTCCAGCAAGTGATCGAATATGGGGGGAAGCATCACAATGCTCTACAAATGTTTCAACTGGACAGATAAGAATCTTTTTGTTGATATGACTTGTTCCTTAGATCATAGAGCTGTGTGAGAAGGATTTTCGCTTGGTCGTTCGTCTTAATGATAACAGTAATGTTGTCTGCCCTGTCCGTCACAATACCTGGTCTAAAAATGTGGGTGGATGACACGAGGAACAGACATTAGACGCACACGTGTGGATAGTCCGCAGAGTCCCTGATTTTGTGGGCAACGTTGAAATACGCTCGGTCTGAAACAAAGCACCAAACGTCAATGAAAGTATCTCCGCTGTTTGCTCGAATTGTTGTGGTAGTACTGTGTGTGCATTGATGTCTATAAAATCACGGTCTCCTGCAAACTATATCACATCATACAGCTGTTGTTATGTAGGACCATTGATGTGTTAGGCGTTGCATGTAGGAGACTCCTCATTCCCCTTCTCTCTCTATCTCTCTCTCTCTCTCTCTCTCTCTCTCTCTCTCTCTCTCTCTGTTCCTCAAGAGTTACAGAATATAGGTAATAATGCTTGGTCTTTGAGGCTGGCACCGTGTTAAGAGTATCCAAACACTTTTGTATAAAATATTGTGGATAGCTTAACGGGTTTTGATTTGTTATGACATGTTTTGGGATCCTGCTTCGGCATAGATTTTATTGCCACTGTGTGTCTCAAATGGTATTTTTCGGTCATTCATAAGAAAGGCGTGTGATTCAAAGCTGTGACTCGCGGTTCAAATGGCTCTGAGCACTATGGGACTTAACATCTTAGGTCATCAGTCCCCTAGAACTTAGAATTACTTAAACCCAACTAACCTAAGGACATCACACACATCCATGCCGGAGGCAGGATTCGAACCTGCGACCGTAGCGGTCGCGCGTTCCAGACTGAAGCATCTAGAACCGTGCGGCCACAAAGGCCAGCTGTAACTCGCGGTTCTGACCGTCATCGCAAAGGCGGGGTGGAATGTGGAGGGGCTGTGATGATCTTCCCATCATGGGACGCTTAACACTGATGTTGGACAGAATTGTGGTGAAATTGGGTGCCAGTGTGACCACATTAGCCGGCCGAAGTGGCCGAGCGGTTCTAGGCGCTTCAGTCTGGAACCGCGCGACCGCTACGGTCGCAGGTTCGAATCCTGCCTCGGGCATGGATGTGTGTGATGTCCTTAGGTTAGTTGGATGTAAGTAGTAGTTCTAAGTTCTAGGGGACTGATGACCTCATATTTTAAGTCCCATAGTGCTCAGAGCCATTTGAACCATTTTTTTGACAACATTACTCCACTTACCACGTCACATGAACTTCTGAGCTTTGGCCTTTTTTCGGCATGTGTCGACGCCTTGCTGTCTGAAGCGTCGTCGAGCCCTGACGTGACGTCACAGGGCGCCACGCTTTTGCACCATTACAGAAGATGATTGTAGTCCTCTTCGAGCTATTTGTCACTCTTATGAGTTGCAATGGGAGACAGTTGCGGGGCTTCGAAAAAGTGCGCAGTGTATTTAGCTCTCAGGCCTATTTGCTCACTAAAGTTTACTAACTATTGATTTTGGATGCTAAGCATTTATTTTCATGTTTCAATCAGCCTTGAAGTGGTGGCTTCATCACTGTTTGTAAATTGATAAGGTTGCTTTTTATCAGAAATCGGTCGTTAGTAAATTGTAATGTAAAAGTGAAACTCATAACTGCATATTATACAGAGTCTATCAAATAGAATCATCCGATTTGGCACGTCTATATTTATGAAACTAATAAACATATACGATTAATTTTGTTTTTGATGAACGGGAAACTCAAAAAGTTTTTTTTTTCATAGGTGTTCAATATTGCCCCCCATGAGCTGCACGGCGCATGACAATGCGGTATTCAAATTGTTACCACACCAGACCACAGCAAGCATGTCTTGGTTTGAGCTTCCACAGCTGCTGTTACGCGATGTCTCGATTCATTCATTGTTGTTCGTAACGGAGACGTAAAACGGAGGCATATAAACTCCCACAAGAAATAATCACATACAGACAGGTCCGGTGACCTTGGGGGCCAGTAATGTAAGGCTGAATGATTTGGTCCAGTGTGACCGATCCACCGTTCAGTAATTCTTTGATTTAAAAATTCCCGCACTTCCAGATGCCAGTGTGGCTGTGCCCCATCCTGTTGGTAAATGAAGTCGTTCGAATCAGTCTCCAACTGTGGGAAAAGAAAGTTTCATGCATATCGAGACATGCGCTTCCTGTAACAGGCAAAGAAAAGTGGACCACATTCATGTTCTGGTGAAACTGCACAAAACACATTAAATTTTGGAGAGTCCCTCTCTCATGTTGTACAACGTCATGTGGTTGTTCCGTACCCCATAATCTCACATTATAACAGTTCACCTTTCGATTTAAATGGAATGTTGCCTCGTCACTAAACACTAAGCGTGGCAGAAAACTGTCATTCTCCATCTTGCCAAGAACGAAATTACAGAACTCCACACATTATTTTTTGTCACCTTCACGAAGAGTTTGCAGTAGCTGAAATTTGTATGGTTTTCATGTGTAAACGTTGACGCAACTCACGACAGACGGACATTGGGCGCATGTTGAGCTGTCGAGCTTTACGTCGAGCGGATTTCTGAGGACTCGTGAAACTAAGGCGAATGAGTTCGACGTCAGTATCTGACACTCAGGGATGGTTCGGCGATTTGCCTTTACACAAACAAGTTTCTCGGAATTGTTCATGCCATCGCCTAGTTCTCTGTGCTGTAGCAGGATCCACACAATACCTAGTACGAAAGTCACGTTGAACAGTTATTACTGACCCGCACTGCGCAATACGTACAACACGAAACGTTCTCTGTTGTCCCGACACCATTTTTACTAGATTGCAACTGGGCGCACACTGCTGTTACCTAGCGGGAACCATGTAAAATTCGAAAACAGTACTTTGTTCACGCACATATCTCTAATGACATAATAGTTATGGTTCTTTTTTTAAATCGGATGATTCTTTTTGATACACCCTGTATTACGATTACTTGCTTTTGCTCCGCACCACCACGGCAAATGTAACCAATATTCAGTATGTCTTGTTCTCTGGAAACGAATCACTGAGTCAGCCACAATTCCGATTGGTAAACGGGATGTGCTTACACTGAGTATCGATCAGGACGTGCGTGCCGCACCCAGCCCCCAGGCAGGACTTTGAACCTGCGACTGCATATCGCTGGCGCCTCGGCTAGTCCCGTGTAGTCGGACGTGATCATCAGGACTGACTAATAAATGAAGCTAAATTGTGCCGGGGGACTCTTTAATTGCACCGCCGACCAGCAAGCCACTTAGTTTAGATTTGCAGACGAGCGCAAGTAGTTTATGCTATGTTGATGAATAGAGGCGGCGGAGCTTTGATACTGGAAGATGGAGCCGACGGATTAATAACTGCAAAATACGAACCCGGAGAACGTGATAGAGGTTAATGCTTGACTCTTAACTCTTGTTCAAATGCACTTGGTCTCTCTGTTTGTGTGTACAGTAATCCTCTGGCAGCAATTTCGATTTCAAGCCATCTCGCCTTTAAATTTTTAAAATATTTTACTTAAACTGATTTAAAATATTCTAATAGCGGCATCGTTGTTGACGATGGCTGTCAGAGGCATGCAGCCGCAGTGTAAGACCACAGACTTTCTCGGGCTGCACTTGATGATGCTCATTATTGATAGAACGTACATGATCGATTTGAAACTCACGTTCCCTCTTCAGATGTATATGGAAAACCAATCGCATCAATATCGATTCAGTGAAATATTTACGTGCATGGATAGCCTATAACGAAACCCATCCTAACATGCCACTTAACCATGCGCGTCAAATCGATGTTTATTTTGTTTTACAATGCATACGAAAAGCAAACTGACCATAAAGCGTGCCATCTTATTTAGACTTTTCATCCTCCAAACTGTCCAGGCGAAACCACAGATTATTATTATTATTATTACTATAGTAAAGTCACGCTCACTTATGCTCTGAAAGTTAATGAGTCTAAATAAGAGTGTTGTACATATAAAATCCTTGATCTTTCTGAACCTAATATTTCATAAATAAGTAAGAAAAGGTCATGTGTAAAATAAGAAGCTACGTAAAGAACCAGCGGTTTGAGCACAGTAGGTTATCTTATGCTTCCTCCAACCCAAGTAGTGTATCACAGATGTGAACACACATTGTGTGTTCCTACCGACTGTAACTATAAATTAAACTGACAAAAATGACAGCATTACCGCCACGACGAAAAGGCGTAGCTTGCTTGGTTCTGATTTGGTGTTCTTAACAGTTGGTGCCCTCATAACGACTCCAAATAAGCGGGAAATGTCGCAGTTTACGATTATTATCTTACGGGCGCAATTATGAAATGAACTCCAGAATGAGATTTTCACTCTGCAGCGGAGTGTGCGCTGATATGAAACTTCCTGGCAGATTAAAACTGTGTGCCCGACCGAGACTCGAACTCGGGACCTTTGCCTTTCGCGGGCAAGTGCTCTACCATCTGAGCTACCGAAGCACGACTCACGCCCGGTACTCACAGCTTTACTTCTGCCAGTATCTCGTCTCCTACCTTCCAAACTTTACAGAAGCTCTTCTGCGAACCATGCAGAACTAGCACTCCTGAAAGAAAGGATATAGCGGAGACATGGCTTAGCCACAGCCTGGGGGATGTTTCCAGAATGAGATTTTCACTCTGCAGCGGAGTGTGCGCTGATATGAAACTTCCTGGCAGATTAAAACTGTGTGCCCGACCGAGACTCGAACTCGGGACCTTTGCCTTTCGCGGGCAAGTGCTCTACCATCTGAGCTACCGAAGCACGACTCACGCCCGGTACTCACAGCTTTACTTCTGCCAGTATCTCGTCTCCTACCTTCCAAACTTTACAGAAGCTCTTCTGCGAACCATGCAGAACTAGCACTCCTGAAAGAAAGGATATAGCGGAGACATGGCTTAGCCACAGCCTGGGGGATGTTTCCAGAATGAGATTTTCACTCTGCAGCGGAGTGTGCGCTGATATGAAACTTCCTGGCAGATTAAAACTGTGTGCCCGACCGAGACTCGAACTCGGGACCTTTGCCTTTCGCGGGCAAGTGCTCTACCATCTGAGCTACCGAAGCACGACTCACGCCCGGTACTCACAGCTTTACTTCTGCCAGTATCTCGTCTCCTACCTTCCAAACTTTACAGAAGCTCTTCTGCGAACCATGCAGAACTAGCACTCCTGAAAGAAAGGATATAGCGGAGACATGGCTTAGCCACAGCCTGGGGGATGTTTCCAGAATGAGATTTTCACTCTGCAGCGGAGTGTGCGCTGATATGAAACTTCCTGGCAGATTAAAACTGTGTGCCCGACCGAGACTCGAACTCGGGACCTTTGCCTTTCGCGGGCAAGTGCTCTACCATCTGAGCTACCGAAGCACGACTCACGCCCGGTACTCACAGCTTTACTTCTGCCAGTATCTCGTCTCCTACCTTCCAAACTTTACAGAAGCTCTTCTGCGAACCATGCAGAACTAGCACACGGTCGGGCACACAGTTTTAATCTGCCAGGAAGTTTCATATCAGCGCACACTCCGCTGCAGAGTGAAAATCTCATTCTGGAAACATCCCCCAGGCTGTGGCTAAGCCATGTCTCCGCTATATCCTTTCTTTCAGGAGTGCTAGTTCTGCATGGCTCGCAGAAGAGCTTCTGTAAAGTTTGGAAGGTAGGAGACGAGGTACTGGCAGAAGTAAAGCTGTGAGTACCGGGCGTGAGTCGTGCTTCGGTAGCTCAGATGGTAGAGCACTTGCCCGCGAAAGGCAAAGGTCCCGAGTTCGAGTCTCGGTCGGGCACACAGTTTTAATCTGCCAGGAAGTTTCATATCAGCGCACACTCCGCTGCAGAGTGAAAATCTCATTCTGGAAACATCCCCCAGGCTGTGGCTAAGCCATGTCTCCGCTATATCCTTTCTTTCAGGAGTGCTAGTTCTGCATGGTTCGCAGAAGAGCTTCTGTAAAGTTTGGAAGGTAGGAGACGAGATACTGGCAGAAGTAAAGCTGTGAGTACCGGGCGTGAGTCGTGCTTCGGTAGCTCAGATGGTAGAGCACTTGCCCGCGAAAGGCAAAGGTCCCGAGTTCGAGTCTCGGTCGGGCACACAGTTTTAATCTGCCAGGAAGTTTCATATCAGCGCACACTCCGCTGCAGAGTGAAAATCTCATTCTGGAAACATCCCCCAGGCTGTGGCTAAGCCATGTCTCCGCTATATCCTTTCTTTCAGGAGTGCTAGTTCTGTATGGTTCGCAGAAGAGCTTCTGTAAAGTTTGGAAGGTAGGAGACGAGATACTGGCAGAAGTAAAGCTGTGAGTACCGGGCGTGAGTCGTGCTTCGGTAGCTCAGATGGTAGAGCACTTGCCCGCGAAAGGCAAAGGTCCCGAGTTCGAGTCTCGGTCGGGCACACAGTTTTAATCTGCCAGGAAGTTTCATATCAGCGCACACTCCGCTGCAGAGTGAAAATCTCATTCTGGAAACATCCCCCAGGCTGTGGCTAAGCCATGTCTCCGCTATATCCTTTCTTTCAGGAGTGCTAGTTCTGCATGGTTCGCAGAAGAGCTACTGTAAAGTTTGGAAGGTAGGAGACGAGATACTGGCAGAAGTAAAGCTGTGAGTACCGGGCGTGAGTCGTGCTTCGGTAGCTCAGATGGTAGAGCACTTGCCCGCGAAAGGCAAAGGTCCCGAGTTCGAGTCTCGGTCGGGCACACAGTTTTAATCTGCCAGGAAGTTTCATGAAATGAACTGATTCACTGATCTGACGTAATGGTTTAGGCGCTAGTCTCGCCTTTGGTAGGAATCGCATTCAAATACATGTGTTGCTATTTACATTTAAGTTGTTTCCTTATAGGGACTGTGCTCCGTCTGTAGCGCCATCGGCGTCGACGGTGCGTTTAAACTTTCCAGTTCATGTCCGTAGCCTCAGATTACAAGTTAAAGGAAAACGGAAACAAGAGTAAAACCTAGCTCCACGTTGCACTGAGTGATGTTGCATTACTGTATCCGAGAGAGAAGGTATACTATACCAATGATATTCCTAGATAAATGTTTCTCTCTTTCCTTGCGGCGTCAGATTTCTTCGTGAACTCAAGCTTTCAATGACTGCCTTTACAGTCATCATGAAGATTTAGATGCGCCAGTATTGGAGTCTGTGATACTTCTGAATGGGTTTGGCCGAATTATGTCGGTGTCGACTTGAAGTTCATTGATTTTCAATAATTCGCTTGATTATTGAGTGACGTTAAAAATAAAATTCTGTCATAATCTAGTCATTGGGAGCTGCAACCTTACGTTAAAAGTTTAATACACAAGCCAAGTACTACAGTTAGAACTGTGTGCTTTCTGTCTACATATTGTAATTGACGCCGCACAGACACCCGGACTTCATTCACCCAGTATTTGAAAATGAGCATACTTTGCGACTTCCAGAATTGCAGGTAATTTCAAACCTCCATCAATGTTTGTCGGCAGCATCAGGGGTGATGTGTTAATGTATTACTTCTTTACTATTAGCTGTATACGCAACACAGTTTGCAGACAGCATCTGCATATGCCACTAAATGTACCTGCGAAATTTCATCATTGTACGACAACCTGAAATCGTAAACATATAGATGCGTCAGAACTTAGTTTACTTAAAATGGAGCGCAAATTACACGGTCGGTATTCATCCAGGTGTTCATCATGAGAGCACTTACTGACTTCCAACGAACACGAAGCATAATTTCAAACCATGTCTAAGTTTTTTCTCGCTTACATACTCAAAGGCAAATATTTAACACATTAACTGATTCATCTACATCTACATGGTTACTCTGTAATCCACACTTAAGTGCCTGGTAGAAGGTTCATGGAACCATTTTCATACTACTACTCTCCCATTCCACTCTCGAATGGCGCGTGGGAAAAAGGAACATCTAAATCTGATTTCTCTAATTTTATTATTATGATCATTTCTCCCTGCGTAGGTGGGTGTCAACAAAATATTTTCGCATTCGGAAGAGAAAGTTGGTGATTGAAATTTCGTAAATGGATCTCGCCGCAAAGAAAACCGCCAATCTTTCAGTGACCGCCACCCCAACTCGCGTATCATATCAGTGGCACTCTCACCCCTATTGCGCGATTAACACGAAACGAGCTGCCCTTCTTTGCACTTTTTCGATGTCCACCGTCAACCCTACCTGGTAAGAACCCCACACCGCGCAGCAATATTCCAGCAGAGGACGAACAAGTGTAACGTAGGCTGTCTCTTCAGTGGATTTGTCGCATCATGTATGAAATAATCAGACGTTTAAAACTGTTTTTACATGGGTGTTCGATTCTTTAAAGGATGAAGGGTTTAATGGTAACACACGGAAGTAGTATACGGCCTGTTATCATGACTGTTAACTCCTGGAGATATTGACAGAGGACTTCGTTGAAAGATGGAGTTAACAAACAAATCTACCACGCCAATAAAACCGTGGAACTTTTATCCAAGACAGTCTCACGTTCCCGCCCGGATATTCTAGTCAGGGTAGTTCTTTATGCCTTCAGGTGCGAAAACTTGCGTCATAACGTGGATGTTGGCAGTGCGTGGAAGTTTGGCTGGAGTTGCTGTTGTGTGCGACTGCCGTCAGCACGTTTTCGGCGGCCGAGGATAGCTCCGCAGCCGCGGCAGCATCTCCCCCCACCACCACCACATCCCCTTCCCCCCCCCCCCCCCCCGAAGAGACAAGGAGCCCCGCTAAGCTGTCTCCGGGCGACGCTTTAGCGGTGTCGGCGGCGGCGCTCTGCAGCGCAGCGTGGGGAAGGCTCAGCATTCTGACGCGCGCCTTCTTCTGTTCCTCACGCCGCTTGCTTCCGGGAAGGCAGGCGTGCGTGGCCCTGCGCAGCGCAGATGACGCCGCGGCCGCCTTTTTGTCGGCGAATGGCGCCGACTGCTGCGTGCGCTTGTTCGTGTTTTTCCCGGCCGACGCTGGGCGGTTACGGCGTTGCGATGCGCGTTTGCGTCTCCCTTGCCCGAGCAAAGCCGCCCTTGGAAGAGACAGAACTCTGGCTGTCAAAGTTGCGTCACTAGCTCTGCTGTCTCTGCTGCTACATAACTGCTTCTAGGACTGTCTTCGAACACAACTCGAGCTGTTCGTTCAGCTTACGTCACAATTCGGCTAATCTCAGGTCCTGTTCGAAGTTTTGATCGGCCTGCGATCTGGTGACTTCTGTTGGTACTATTACAACGAACAAGCTTTGCGTTTTTAATGCTCTATGATATTTAACAATAGAAATAACTGTGAAATACGGACTGAAATATCTTCTAGGGAGCAGGTCATGTGTAACAGCGGCAACTAATAAATAAATAAATAAAGGATTGTAATCATGATTGCATCTGGTACTCGAGCTTTCGCTCGTCCCGCAATCTACTGACGTCTGACGGTACTATTTACAAGACGAGATATTTCATTTTTTTGACTTCAATATTTGATGAACTGCCTTGATTGTTTCTTCTGAATGTTGCTGTCTTATATACAAACTGATTAAAATCTTCATACATCCATATTGAATTTGGATGATGGTGGGACATCAGCTGGTATAATTTTTATTAAAACTGAAACTCCTCCAGCTGTACTTAAGATCTCATGTTTATTTGGCTACTAGTGTCGACGTTGCGTCAACGCTATCTTCAGGCCCGTACACTTTGATGATATCAGTTGTGTGTGGCTGAGTACTAGAAGTCCGTGGTGAGACGAACACGTGCTCAACATGAATCACGTGGAGCATGTGTTTTTCTTACCGCGGACTTCTAGTAATCAGCCACACACAGTTGATATCATCAAAAGGTACGGGCCTGAAGATGGCGTTGACGCACCGTCGAAACTAGTAACCAAATAAACATGAAATCTCAAGTACAGCTGTAGGAGTTTCATTTTTAATAAAAATGATTAAAATCTGGTAACGTTTTTATCTGGTAATCTAGTGTGTGAAAGAGACTGAATTGTTCAGTTCCAACCTACTTTATGACCGTCTCTCATAAACAAATAAAATATTATTCTGGGTTCACTCAAGTGTACTTTCATTTAAAAATCAGCGTAACTCTTATTGTAAAAACACGATAGGAGTTCGTGTAGTTGTAGGATGTAATGCTGTTTAAAAGAAGGTGACATTTTCCACTTTTGCTGCATTAATTTTATTTGTTCTCAACTAATTTCAGCGTTGTGGGCCATTCTAAAATGATTTTTTGGTTCTACTTATAGAAGACATATTGAAATTGCGGGGGCCGCGCGGAGTGGCCGCGCGGTTTGAGGCGCCATGTCACGGACTGCTCGGCCCCTCCCACCGGAGGTTCGAGTCCTCCCTCCGGCTTGGGTGTATGTGGTGTTCCTAGCATGGGTTAGTTTAAGTAGTGTGTAAGTCTAGGGACCCGTGATCTCAGCAGTTTCGTCCCTTCGGAATTCACACACATTAGAACATTTGAAATTACGACGTCTTTCTGTGTTTCCTTTTCGTTTTGGTTCACAAATCCTGTCTTGTTTGTTGACAAGCTGTTAGTGGTGATTTGGCCTCTAAAAAGTGTATGCCAAGTGGATCACTCAACTTTTGACGCATGAACACAAAAAACAACGAATGGGGCTCTGAGCAGTATGGGACGTAACTTCTGAGGTCATCAGTCCCCTAGAACTTAGAACTACTTAAACCAAACTAACCTAAGGACATCACACACATCCATGCCCGAGACAGCATTTGAACCTGCGACCGTAGCGGCAACTGTGCATGCAATTGACGTAGAAAAACTTGTTGTGTGCTACGGCAGTGTTTAAATTTGACAAGCAGATAAATGGCCAATATATCCAAATACTTTGTAATATAAGTTTTCTTTCATTTACTTGAATAAAAATTCTAAAGAAACAATCGTTCATTACGTTTAGAAAGAGTCTCGTATAAGCCGAGGAGATGATACATTTGTGTGCAGCAAATGAGGCAGAACCGTGGAAATTTAGAGCATGACACGCCGAACTCGACGAGAACCGCATCATGGCTTAGACCCGTTTGTTGCATTCATCCGTAACGGATGTTGAGCCACACATTTCTTTGCTAGTGTTAATTGATGCTACCAGCTCCTTGGTCATCGTCCGAAACTGAGCAGCAGTCTCATCTGCTTTTGTGATTGCTCCTCCCGTCCAGAACAGACGGGGCTGTTTTATTTCGTTCCGTTGGCAGCTTTGGAAACTTGACGCGGCCCTTTTCTTTGGTTTTCCTGGAATTTGCGAATGACGTGCATTTTCCAGCGCTGCATGAGAGCGTGACGTGCTCTACTTGCTGCGGACCGTCTTTCTACGAAGGCAGAAACCGGTGTACCTTTATGGCGCTGCCCTTCTTTTGTCAGACTTGAAGTGAATTTTCTTGTCGCTGTATGGACAGGACACAATATAGGCGGTGACAAGCAGTTCGCTCCGCGTAATCTGCTGGTCGCGAACACTGCGAAGTTTCTTGCGCAGATCTACTCTATTTCCCGGAACTCTCGCTTTGTTTTGTCTTCCGAAAAGCACGTACGCTTCCAACTAATATTTTACGACGACCCCACAATAACGGACAGCGACTGCCATCGTGTCTCTCACGATTTTGAGCCTTTGTCCAGTTAATGGCCAGAAGGATCTCGGGACCAACGTGGTCTGCCATACGCTTCAAACTGAACAGCCTCGGAATTAGATCCTCACCGACAGCAGCTGTGGAGGACGGACGGACTGTTGCATTGGTTGGCCTGTGACGTATCGTTGAGCAGGTCACATGATTGCTTCAAGGTGCGTTGGAACTGATCTGGGTAAGTGACTGGAATTTCTTCATAATTCTGGCTGCTGTATTTTCGAGGTATTGGTAGTTGGTTGATATGCGGGAAAGGAACCAAACAGCGAGGTCATCAGTCACCGAGATATTGTCTGAAGTTTGTAGCGGAGGACAATGCGAAGTGAGAGTCTAGTACGTTGCGTGCAGGTTGCGTTCATGTTGTAATGTGTGACCCATCTAACTAAAATTTAACACGTTCGGGACTAAAGAGTGAGAAGTTATGAAGCTCAGGCAGAATTATTTCGTTATAAGATGTGTGAAGAGCATACCAAGCTGATAGTCCGTAGTCCAAACGAGCGAACAACCACCGCTCGACAAGCAAGAAAACATCGTAGTGAGGGTGCCCACAAATACAACAGGGTACCTGCTTGTTGACATGCGCCATACTGTATTCGGCCAAACATATGCAGCACGAGCTGTGTGTTGTGTGTTCACTGGTGATATACCAACTAACGACAACCAGAAACGTATAAGTAATCGGTTGTTGTTTGTTTGGGAACCGTCCTGCCACAAGGTGGAATTACAGGACACACGTCACAAGGCCGCGCGCGTTGTAAGACATTTATCTGGAAAACTGTTCTTCCCCTCATAAATGAGTTTCATACGGAACACACACTAGCGCTGTTTCCTGTGTAAAAGAAAAATAAAGAAGACGTGTCGTACCCGACCTCGCCTTGTTGTAGGAAGATTAACAATACATTTCAGGGAGAATTAAAGCGATTCAATAAAATTTCATGTGAGTGAAAGATTTGGAGGAACCTCACGGACGGCTCAAGAATACCCGATGGACCAACAAGAGAAACAGAGGCCATATTCCGCTTTAATTCCGGTCATGACTGCCTGCCCAGCTGTATAAGGTCTCCATATTGTCGTGTCCAGAATGTGTTCTATGTCTCAAGATTGGTTCGATCATGAACAAAGAACATTTAAAAGAGTGTAAAAATTAAGTGATTATAATTAACACTTAGCAACATTATACTGGGAAGCAAGTATGCGAAAGAGATAACTGAAGTACCAGAACATTAAAATAATAATAACGGACACCTTTAGATAGAGAAGGTCAAATTCTGTGGACGTATCAGCAGGATGAATAATAACAGGCTCCTAAGGCAAATCTTCGACATATCAAAACAGAAGAACGTATACATAAGCTAAAACACACAGAGAAAAGACTCCCCCCCTCCCCAGGGGGCTCAGCACTCTCTGGTGAGTTCGTGCTTGGCTATCATGGGCCCCAGCCTTTGCAGCGCCTTTTCCGTTCCGTGCTGCGTGTCTATCCTCCTGCTGTTCTTTCTCCTGTTCCTTGGGGAATATGTCTGGGATATTTCTAGGAATGTGTTCTTATTTTCAGTAGCCGACGTCAGAACAGTCCATCCACTGTCTTTTCTTTCCTTTTTCCTCCGTTCTCTATTTGCTATCCTTCATCTGCTACGGCTTTGAGGTTCCTCTTCATTTCCTCTTCTTCCCTGGGAGCTCCTGAAGACCGGCACACGGGTCTGAATCGTAACATGTGACTGGGTAACGCGTAATTCCCAGCCCCGGGTCGACAGACAGGGTTTGCACGTACCCCTTGGCACAGGCCAGCTGTTACCTTCCCAAATTGCCATTGCATGGTCGCCATAGAAATTGATACAACGGGGAGAAGGAAGTGAGCCCTGATCACGGAAATAACTTTGAATTTCTCCCTTAGTCATGTCATTGAGTAGCACCTCCTGAAGAACTCAGCGTTCGATTGGCCTTGACACGAACAGGACAGCTGTCTGTAATGGTTCAACATCACATTCTCATGTTTTGTTAGAGATTGATCTCTACTGCTAAATTTGACATTCTACATTCTACATCTACATCCATACTCCGCAAGCCACCTGACGGTGTTTGGCGGAGCAACTGTGTACACTGACGGAAGGGAAATGGAAACACGAAAAAATAATTAATGTAGAGTAATGAAATTTCGGGAATACGTTTGTCTAGGTAACATATATAGGTAATTAACATTGCAAGATCACAGGTTAATGAAAGCGCGAGATAAGCTATTGCACATGTGAAATGCTGGTATATTATTAACATTGTAACCTCCAAAACGTTGAATGCAAACTGAGATGCATGTGTTGTACAGGTCCCGGATAGTAGTTGGTGGAATGGAGTTCCATGCCTGTTCCACTTGGTGACTGAATACAGGGACGGTTAATACTGTTTGTGGGTGTCGCTGGCGTTGCCTTCCTATGTTCCATTTGTGCTCGATTCAAGACAGATCTGGTGGTCTGGTGATAGAGCAGGCCAAGGCAACACGTCGATATTCTGTGGGTTACACCAGCGGTATGTGGGCGAGCGTTATACTGTTGGAAAACACCCCCTGGAATACCGTTCCTGAATGGCAGCACAACACGTCGAATCACCAGATTGACGTACAAAGTTGCGGTCAGGCCGGGGTAACCACGAGAGTGCTCCACCTGTCATGCGAAATGGTACCCCAGACCATAACTTCAGGAGTAGGTACTCAACTGGCCTCCTCCTAACAACACACCACCATCATTGGCACCAAACAGAACCAGCTTTCATCAGAAAACACGTCTCCACCTCCCCTCCAATGAGATCTCGATTGGCACAACTGGAGTCTGTGGTTTGGGGCACTGGAACGCACGCTACAGGGCATCTGACTCGCAGCTGTCCTTGAAGTAACTGATTCGTAAGTTTTTTGTGCCAATGTGGTGACAAGTGCTGCTCAAATTGCTCCTGCAGATGTAGTACGATGCGGCAGAGCCATACGCCGAACACTATGGTCTTCCCTCTCTGAATTGCCATTTGACTGTCCGGAGGTCTGTCTTCTTGCGACCGTACATTTCCGTGCCATTGCTGCCAGAAATCATGTACAGTGGTTACATTCCTGCCAAGCCGTTCTGCGATATCGCAAAAGAAACATGCGGCTTCTCGTAGCTCTATTACACGAACTCGTTCAAACTCAGTGAGGTGTTGATAACGGCGTCTTTGTCGCCTTAAAGGAATTCTTGACTGCCATCTATTCACCGTGTCCAATCTCAAAGGTAACTACCGCTCACGATCATTACAGAGGTATTTAAAGCACACCTGATTACTGTTCTCACGGTGATGCTAATAGCGCCACCCTTACGCGGCTGGCGCTAAGACACCATGTTTCAGATGTAGAAACACGCCTGCCAAGTTTCGTTTATGTCGCTCAACTCCTTAATGCTACGATTCTTTTTCCGTCGGTGTATATTCACTCCATAACGATAACAAAGATACAGCAGTTCAACTGCAACTATGATTACTAGTCTCAATGCGGGGTCAACTGCTTTGTAAATGAGCGCTTTAGATGGGCAATAAGCTTGTTGTTGTTTTTCTTCTGGTAAGGTGACCAGGAACACACAGTTCAACAGAGAGGGGGAGACAGTTGACAAAGCTACGTGCGTGCTCTTCCGTTTCTGTAATTACTGTTTCATTCATTAATTATATCAGAAATTGCAGCTTTAAAACGGCAATAAGTCCTGCGATAATTACCTCACACCCTCTGCACGTGCATTTATCGAAGAGTTAAATTCGAAAAATACCAAGGACTCCTGCAGATCGCGCGTTGACACTGGTATAAACGAGTCATATACGGCTTCATATTATACGCCCCTTGTGAAAATAGTTTTAGACTACTGGTTGGCACTGCAACGGCTCAAATTGGTTTATACGACTGTGGTAATTATGGTCTCGTGGAAACCAAAGTTAAGTGTATGTGTAGTCTAATAACATACTCGGTGTGTGGACGAATAAAAGGGAAGGAAGATTATGGTTTTACGTCCCGTCTACAAGGAGATCCTTAGAGACGGAGTAGAAACTCGTCTGCTGGAATGACGGCGAAAGAAGGGTCAAAGGAAGTATTCCATCCAACATTTGCAATAAGCAAATTGCGGGAGCAACGGAAAACCTAAATATGAATGTCCGGGCAGAGGTTTTAACCGCCTTCCTCCAGAACGAGAGTCCAGTTTCGTACCACTGCACCCCCTCGGTCGGTTCACATGTGCATACAATATAGGGAGTATAAAAGATGTGTTTGGCTGTGGGTTGAGTTAGTATTGTGACTACAAATGCAGTCAAAAGAAAACCATACAATTGTGAGCGTGCGTCTCCACACTTGAGTATCCTTTGTGAAAGATGGTAAGACGCAGTCACTGCAACAAAAAGTCTTGTTATTCAGTGTAGGCTTTCGTGGTCGGTATTTGCGACACTGCTGATATTTGATCTCTGGGCATCAGTCTGCGGTCCAAGGTATAATTCTCTGTCTAACGTTTCGTCTTCCAGTGCCGAAATCTTCATCAGAGGTTATAACGACGCCGACACACTCAAAACAAGCTCAGCAAGCCGAACTGTTCATGTGTGTCCACGCAAGGGACAGGAAACCACCAACTTCGTTTCTCTGACACTGATTTTAACAAGATCTAATAATTACTACCATAGAATGAACAGAGAGGCTGTAGAAATTCAGAAGCAAAGAAGGAGAATTCTAACTATGGACGTTGTGAGCCATAGTGCAAAATAAAACAAACAAGACATTCTATAGAGCATGTCGGGTTGCAATAGCGGTATGTGGGCGAGCGTTATCATGTTGGAAAACACTCCCTGTAGTGCTGTTCATGAATGGCAGCACAACAGATCGAATCACCAGATTGACATACAAATTTGCTGTCAAGGTGTGTTGGATAACCATGAGAGTGCTCCTGTTGCATATGAAATCGCACCTCAAATCGTAACTTCAGGTGTAGGTCCATTGTGTCTAGAACACACACAGGTTGTTGGCAGGCCTTCAGCCACCATGTAACCAACACACGGCCATAAATGGCACCGAGTCAGAAGCAGCTTTCATCAGAAAACACGACAGACCTCCACTCTACCCTCCAATGAGCTTTGGCTCGACACCACTGAACTCGCAAATGGCGGTGGTTTGGGGTCAGAGGAATGCACAGTACAGGGCATTTGGCTAGGAGCTGTCCTGTAAGTAACCAATTTGTAACAGTTCGTTGTGCGACTGTGATGCCAACTGCTGCTCAAGCTGCTGCTCAAGCTGCTGCTCCAGATGCAGTACGATGCGATAGAGCCATATGCCGAACACAGTGATTTACCGTCTCGGTAGTGCCACGTGACCGTCCGCAGTTCTGTCTTCTTGCGACCGTACAACACCGCTGGCAGCGATTATGTACAGTGGCTATATTCCTGCCAAGTCTTTCTGCAGTATCGTAGAAGGAACATTCCGCTTCTCGTAGCCCTTTTACACGATCTCGTTCAAACTGAATGAGGTGTTGATAATGGCTTGTTGTTGTCTGAAAGGCACTCTTGACTAACATCGATTCACCAAGTCTAATCTCAAAGGTAACTTTCGGTCACAACAATTACAGCTTGTATTTAAAGTAAACCTGATTTGCCTCCTCCCTTTTGTGCGACTGGCACGAAGCTGTAATAGAAAACATCCTTCAGATGTAAAAACACGCCCACCAACTTTTGTTTATGTCGCATAACTCCTTCTTAATGTTACGTTTTTCTCCGTCATTGTGTAGGCGGTAGTACAAGTTTACATGCCAACTAGCTCTGCAAATGAGGAGGAAATTGAGGAAATGTATGATGAAATAAAAGAAATTATTCCGATAGTTAAGGGAGTCAAAAATTTAATAGCCATGGGTGACTGAAATTCAATAGTAGGAAAATAAAGAGAAGGTGAAGTAGTAGGTAAATATGGACTTGGGGGAAGGAACGAAAGAGGAAGTCGGTAGAATTTTGCATCTGTGAGAGATGTAATAGTGAAGTATGCAGAGGATAAGTAGGTAGAAAGACGAGAACTAGTAGAAATCCTTGGGCAACACAAAAGAGATCTTCAGGGAAGATCAATTTGGATTGCGGGAAATGTAGGAACACGTGAGGCAATACTAACCCTACGACTTGCCATAGAAGATAGGTTAAGGAAAGGCAAACTTACGTTTGTAGCATTTGACAAATGTTGACTGGAACACTCTTCCAAATTCTAAAGGTGGCAGGGGTAAAATACAGGGAGCGAAAGGCTATTTACAAGTTGTACAGAAACCAGACCGCAGTAATAAGAGTCGAGGAGTACGAAAGGGAAGCAGTGGTTGAAAAGGGAGTGAGTGAGGGCTGTAGCCTATCCCCGATGTTATTCAATGTGTATATTGAACAAGCAGTAAAGGAAACAAAAGAAAAATTTGGAGTAGGAATTTAAGTTCAGGGGGAAGAAATAAAAACTTTGAGGCTTGCTGATGACATTGCAATTTTGTCAGAGACAGCAAAGGACTTGGAAGAGCAGTTGAAAGGAATGGACAGTATCTTGAAAGGAGTAAATAAGTTTTGTTATTTGGGAAGCAAAATAACTGATGATGGTCGAAGTAGGGAGGATATAAAATGTTGACTGGCAAGAAAAGCGTTCCTGAAGAAGGGAAATTTGTTAACGTCGAGTATAAATTTAAGTGTCAGGAAGTCCTTTCACAGAAAGTATTTGTACGGAGTGTAGCCATGAATGGAAGTGAAACATGGACGATAAGCAGTTTAGACAGGAAGAGAATAGGGAAGAGAATACATGCTTTTTAAATGTAGTGCTACAGAAGAATGCTGAAGATTGTATAGGTAGATAACGTAACTAATGGGGAGTTACTAAATAGAATTGGGGAGAAGAGGACTCTGTGGCACAACTTGACTAGAAGAAGGGATCGGTTGCTAGGACACGTTCTGAGGCATCAATGGATCATCAATTTAGTATTGGAGGGAAGCGCGTAGGGTAAAAATCGTTGAGGGAGACCAAGGCATGAATACACTAAGCAGATTCAGAAGGATGTAGGTTGCAGTAAGTACTGGGAGATGAAGAAGCTTGCACAGGATGGAGTAGCATGGAGAGCTGCATCAAACCAGTCTGTGGACTGAAGACGACGACGACAACAACAACAACAACAACAACGACGACGACGACGTTGTAGGAGGTGTGATTGGAATGTTTTAAGAATGGGCTTGTAATTGTACAATGGTGGCACTTACATGGTACTGTGATGTATCTCCTTCAAAATAGCCCCTTTATGACTGAACACACTGACTCCAACGGTGTTTCACTTTTGGAAACATTCCTGGAAATTTTTTTGCTGAAGGACGCTCTTCGTGTTTGCCTGGATGTCTTCAATCGAGTCAAATCGCTTCCCTTTCAGCGAAAATTTCAGTTTAGGAAACAGGTAGAAGTCCGCAGGGGCCAAATCAGGAGAATATTGCGGTTGTGGAAGCACAGGAATTTTGGATTTGGTCATAAATTCAGCGATGGAGAAGGCACGATGAGCCGGAGCATTGTCATGGTGTAGCAACCAACTCCTGTCTTTCCACAGTGCAGGCCTTTCCTTCCACATCTTTTCGCGCAAACGCTCAAGGGCGCATTTGTAGTATTCCTGGTCAATTGTCTGTCCTCCAGGGGTAAGTTCATGATGCACAGTACAGGTCAAATCGGAAAAAATCACCAACATCGTCTTCACCTTCGAACGACTTTGCCGTGCTCTTTTCGGTCGCGGTGAACGTGGAGACTTCCACTGTCTACGAAGACTGCACTTTGGTTTCAGGATCATATCCATATACCCACGATTCGCCACTTGTAATAACACTATTTAACAAATCAGGGTCATTTTTAGTCCGATTAGTCAGTTCTTGGCACACTTCAAGTCAGTATTGTCGCTGGTCATGTGACAACACTTTTGGATGAATTTTGCGGACACTAGATGCATATTCAGATCTTCAGTTAAAATTGTCTGAATTGCATAAACTTAAATAAAGTTCATCAGCCATCTCCTTAATTGTAAGTCTACGATCAGAGTGCGAATTTTCTCAACATTTTCATTCGTTTTTGAGGTGGAAGGACGGCCGGGCCGTGGTTCATCTTCAAATGATTCGCGGCCATTTTTAAATCTGTTGAACCAGACAAAAACATTTGACAGCCTCATACAATTATCTCCAGAAGCTGTTTTTAATATTTCGTAACTTTCAGAAGCTGATTTCCCGGTGAAAAAAAAATCACACAAACTCGTTGCTTCGTTTTTACGTCCATTTTCACGCAGAAAGAATCCGGCAACAAGCCCTAACACACTCGCGCTCAACAAGCTGCCACAACCAACTGAATAAAGGAAACGCAGTTTCCTGTCAGAGGGCGTTGAAGGACAAGGCAATGACTCACTCCCCACCTTCCGTGTACCTGCCCGCCAAACCCAGTAGCGGATCCATTCTTAAAAGTTTCCAATCACACCTCGTATATTAAACTCGAGTAGAGAAGATAAAGTTGGCAGTGTGATTTAAAACGCTAGATTCGCACCTACTGACATCAAAATCTCGGAAAACAGAAGCACCGTTGCGCGTATTGTCCGCGCTGGCAGCCCCCTGCCCTTCACGCGCCAGAGGATTTGGTCGGATCGCAAGCAGCGTAGACGCTGGGTGGAGTGCGCGCCACAGAGGGAGCGCACGGCGGAGAACATAACAAAAAAACCCGCGAGCCGCGCGCTGCTCTGTTTTCGGTGGACACGCAGGCCATCGATCTCGGCGCGCGGCGGACACTGGATTCCCGGCAGACGCGACCCGCCTGCAGAAGCCGCCGGCGCCGCCGCCGCCAGCTTACTGCGCCCCACCCCCTAATGACGCGTGCCGCCGACAACGCCAGAGTCTCGCCGAGCGCACTCTGCGTCTCCCTCCATGTTTCCTGCTGTTCAGCCTCGCTCGCATTTCGCTTCCGCATATTAAACAGAATCTTCAAAATGGAATGCACGAAACGAAGAGAACCGAAGCGTTCTTGTTGCGGTGTTAGACAAGGATGTAGGAAATTCTGTGGACTGATAACAAAAAAAGGGGTTATTCGCAGAATCCGCGAGGAAGGAACATGTGGAAACTACTGACAAGATTAATGGACGGAAGAGAGGAAACGTGTTAAGACACGAAGAAAGAGCTTGCACGGTGCTTGAGGGACCGCTAAAGAGTAAGAACTGACGGAAAGACTAAGATTAGAACACATTCAGGTAATAATTGAAGACGTTACCACAGAACACCAAAATATCAAAAGTTCAAGACCTATGCTACGATACGGAAACAGAGGACTATAGCAGCGCTAGTACTGGCCTCCAGTGAACTTTGAATACGAGAAAATATGGTGCGAAATATCCCTATTTCTAATTCAAAATATCGAATTTAGATGACAATATTTTTCATTTAAGCTTTGTTAGTGGGCTTCGTTTGCCTGGTAGTAAAGTGCGTGCCTGGAAATCTAAAGGTTTTTTTTTTTTGATAGTGCAGAGTAACTTCACTGCCACGTAAAATTTTGTAAATAACGTCGTGTTCGCCTTTTCACTGGAAAATTATTTATTTGTAAAACCCAATATCGCAGTTAAGACCGTGTGGTTATTATCAGGCGGTAAACGTGTATCCTCAGGACATTTGGCCCCTGTAATTGAAAAAGTGTCATGATGATTTCTCCACTGGCAAAAGATTCCGGAATAGTCCCCCATTTGGATCTACGGGAGGGGACTGCCAAGGGGGAGGTGACCATGAGAAAATATTGAACAACCAGCGAAAAGCTAACGTTCTACGAGTCGGGGCGTTGAATATCAGATTCCACTGTTAAATGCAGAGGAGAGCGCGTATAGGTGGAAAGAGTACATTGAAGGTCTGTATGAGAGGGAAGATTTGTCTCCTGTGATACAAAAAGAAACAGGGGTCGATTTAGAGGAGATATGGGATCCAGTATTGGAATCAGAATTTAAGAGAACTTTTGAGGACTTACGATCAAATAAGGCAGAGGGGATCGATGACATTCTATTAGAATTTCTAAAACCATTGGAGGAAGTAGCAACAAAACGACTATTCAAGTTGGTCTGTAGAATGTATGATTCTGGCGACATACCACCTGACGCTCAGGAAAAAGTCATCCACACAACTCCGAAGACGACATCGAAAAAGAAATGACGGGGAAAAAAGAAAGGTAGAATTAAAATTCAAGGGGGAAGGATATCATGGAATTGCTATCCTGAGTGAAAGTGAAGATGATTTACAAAATGGTTCAATTGGCTCTGAGCACTATGGGACTTAACATCTGAGGTCATCAGTCCCCTAGAACTTAGAACTACTTAAACCTAACTAACCTAATGACATCACACACATCCATGCCCGAGGCAGGATTCGAACCTGCGACCGTAGCGGCCGCGCGGTTCTGGACTGAAGCGCTTAGAACCGCTCGGCCACCGCGGCCGGCTGATGTGTTAAGGCCAGTGGATGTTACCTACCGTTGAAATCTCTCTGGCGCTAACTTTCAACAAAATAGTGCAAGACCCCATGTTAAGCGTGCTGTCCTGACATACCTCGCCATCATTCGCCAACCACTACGACTGATGAACTCTCAACTTGTAATGACGTACCTGTATCTGTCACAAGGCCAGGTCGACTTTATGCACAGTCTTGCTAGAGACGTTATTGCTGCAATTCAGTGTCCTAAATTTCGCACCCTGTATACCGATAAATCGTCTACAAATTTTATTATCTGTTCTCTTTACTATACCGTATAAATACAATAAGTAAAATTTTGACCTTTTCTAAACGTGCTGGTATTTCAGTTTTAGTGGCCAGTGAATGAATCATAATGTGGGTACTTACTTCACATGTCTTATCATTGGAAGCGAACGAAGATGTATTTGTCATATTTTAACTCGTACGCCAATGATAAACGACTGCAGTGCAAATGAAGCCGAATCTTAAAAGCTTGAAGGTTTCGGGCGGCCCTGAGTTCGCACAGTGAAAATGTCAATTGCCAAAGGTCTCTCCGCCCTGGCACGGCACTACCCTTTGAATGGCGTTAACGACCACGAGGCACGGGACAGGGTACGAATACGTTAGGAGAGACAGAGGAACCCCTACCCAGGAACCGTCTTTGTGCTCGAAGAACCCACATGCTGTTCATGCATCGAGCGAAGTGGCGCAGTTGTTAGTACACTGACTCGCATTCGTGATAAGAGGTTTAGGTTGTTGTCGTTTCCCTAGACAGACTAAGGCAAATTTCGGGATGCTGTGTTCAAATATGACAAGACTGGGTCTTTCCCAGCTTTTTCCACTCTGCCTTGTAATGATCTCGACGTCGATGGGACGTTAAACATTGATCTTCCTTCTTTTTAGTTTACGCCGAGTGGTAAGAGCTTGTTCAGAACCATAATGGTTTAAGCCACAATTCCATTAATTGTCGTTGATTCCTCCCGCGGTTTTTTTAACATTCCGCCGCTGGTAGCTAGGAAAATATAGGACGGAAAACATAAGGGGTCAAGTACTGAGAGTTATTTCAGTTTCTATACGCGGTTTCACTTGCGGTTGAATGAAATTAAGGTAGGCATAGCTGTAGATGGCCACTGGACTTGTAAATCAGACGGGTTTGAAGGTCATTGCCCGGACTTAACGTTTCCTACAGCTATGTGACGCACTTCCAAAGTCACACTTAAAAGATTTCGGAGCGTTGTTAGGTACAAAAATTTCGGTTATTTTCAGAAGAGTATCTCCTAGCTGCGTTCCAGTCTGGTAATCGCTTGCTCGCGGGTTTGATTCTCGCGTCGCGCAATCTATTTTGAAAACTTTTATTTGAATTCTGTGGTTATTATCAAATTTAAATTTGTATTGTTAAATAAAATAGATATTATTTGTGACTATGGCAACTAGTAGTTCACTACGACATAGGTTACGTATTAAAATGACGGATGCATATTGGTATACTCATACAAAAGGTGACGTTGTGAATGTACGAGTATAGGAATACGCACTTGAAAATATCAAACAGCATCGAGCAGTTGGTCGTGGAACAAATGGCAGTGTTTGTATAATAGCCAGGGAGGAAAATGGGATTGTCTTCTATTATTTCGGAAGTCGTTTGTTACGCCATAAACCAAATTACACTTCTCATCAGAGTAAGTCGATTCTACTAGGGAGCTCTTCTGTTGTAGAGAGAGAGAGAGAGAGAGAGAGAGAGAGAGAGAGAGAGAAATAATCCGTTTTGGTTGAACGATAATCAAATTTTTATCCTCTATTTCATTCTATGTATGGTACAACCTATGGGCAGTAGCACGAGTGCGGACAGTAACAGTTCGATGTTTATACTCTTTGGATGCCTTCTTATACTTCCACAGTGGCAATGATAATCCCGGTCTCAGTGCTGAAAACTATATGTCTCAGGTTTCGGGCTTCCACAGACCTTAGGTAAGGTCGTGTAAATTACTTTTATCGTTGATATTATAATGTACAAACTTAAAAGGAAATTTAATATAACGGAACAGTGTTTAAGATTCGTTCGGAATTTTATTTCTAGTCGGCATCTAGCTGCGGCCAGAACCTGTCGAGAAGAATGAATACTTCTCGCTTTCAGTCTATACAGATATATGAGCAGAAGTGTTCAGAGCGCGGTGTTCATCTCGGACGTTTTCTTGCATCAGTGCTGTAGTCCATTGCTCAGTGCGCTGGAAACCGTGTTGCAGATCCTCACGTACAGAATCTGTAAGTTCCTTACGTGGGATACAAATCCCCGCCCGGCAGTCCACATACAGTTATGCCTTGGGTTGGCTAAATCGCTTAAGGCAAAATTAATGCTAGGTTACTGAGCTCCTAAAATAAACCATCATATACAGGGCGTTTCAAAAAGAAAGAGCAGATTTCAAACATTTATTTCTCAAAAACTACAAATGATAGAAACACAATTCCAACGGTTCTTCACTCAATATGAGTACCAAATGTTACACAACAAATATCAAAACTGTACCTCAATATGAGCACCATTTGTTACACGACAAATATCAAACCGGTATCTCATTTCTTGCCACACACGACGCAACTGGTCTTTAGTTACCGAATTCACGGCCGCAACAATTCGATGTCGTACCTCTTGAAGAGTAGCGGGCATAGGTGGGACATAAACACAGTCCTTTATGTACCCCCACAAATAAAAATCGCAGGGAGTAAGGTCTGGTGACCTGGGAGGCCACAGACGATGACATTGATCTTGTGCTCCTGCTCTTCCAATCCACCGTCCTGGAATGGTGTTATTTAGGTACCGTCGTACAGGTTCAGAGAAGTGTGGTGGGGCGCCATCTTGCATGAAGATGAAGTGATTTGAATCTTCCTGAAGTTGAGGAAATAGCCAGTTTTCTAACATGTCCAGGTAAATGGTTCCTGTGATAGTTTTCTCCATGAAAAAGAAAGGTCCATAAACTTTGTTTACCGAAATTGCACAAAAGACGTTAACCTTTGGTGAGTCTCTTTCATGTTGAATAACGTCCCTCGGAGTTTCACTCGCCCAAATTCGTACGTTATGCCGATTAACTTTACCAGAAATGTGAAACGTTGATTCATCTGAAAAAATTAATCGTTCGGCAAAATTGTCCTCTTCCATGTCCTGTAGAATTGCAGTTGAAAATTCGAACCTTTTGTTGTGGTCGTCAGGACGCAATGCTTGCAATTGACGGCGGAATGCACGTTGCACACCAACAATGGACTCTAACTTTGCAAATTGCAGCACACAAAATGATCGTTCCTGTGGTGTCGTCGCCATTTTCCTACAAACAAACGCCAGCGCCACTGCGGATTTGCATGGAACTTCTGCGCGGACCATTGAAAAACTTTGAACCTTTCTCTGACAAGAAACGTTTGAATTGTGTTTCTATCATTTGTAGTTTTTGAGAAATAAATGTTTGAAATCTGCTCTTTCTTTTTGAAACGCCCTGTATTTATATTGTTTTCTATTGGCGCATCGTACACATAACGTCTCCGTGCGAAATGTTTATTTAATTGTCCTAATAGGCAAAAGCGAGGCTGCGAAGCAGTTTCCGCATGTGAGTCGCCGTGTTTCTGTTCGCAGTTCTCTGTTCTCCTTTCTGCGGCCGGGTGATGACCTCAGCGCTCTGGGTGCTACTTGTTAAATATGCACAGACCATTAATGATAGGCTCTCCGCGCAGTTATCGACAGATCGCTGAAAAGACAGAGGGCTTAAAACTTTCGCCGAAAAGGGACCGGGTCGATGCATTTAAACGCTTGATTTATGTTCCTAGCCGGCGGTAGCTTTCGTGTTCGGAGGGGTGTCTGATGTGGTCTGTTCACCTCCTGCAATGCGTGTTCGAATAGCTATTTCAGAAGCTTCACATAAAGATCGCCTACCAGAGAGTCATGTGTCGCTGACATTTCCGTAAGTTAATAATTCTGTAAAATAATACCGAGCAAATAGTAACCAATCTAAATTACGGTATCTCTTGTTAAATCCAAGATATGCAATTTTCACCACACTGTTTTGTTGAAGTAAGTCTTCTGATTCGCGCTACCAACCAGTTTCGAGCATTGACACATTGTCAAGTGCGCATTAAGACGTGGACACGTTATCTTACAAGGGGAGGCCAAGACGTTGGGATCACAGATCTACTTCAGACTTTGTACACCTTTAGTAGGCATTAAAACAGTATAATGAGCAAGTAATAAGGTGCACCAATGTGGCAATTCCGAGAAAATCGCAAGAGAGGTTTCGCGCGGCTGTTGTGTGCTTCTGTATCTGTGCGTAGGTGGCGGGCGATAGAGTTCATGGTGGTCAAGTGATCAGCGTTCGAGCCTCGTAAGACGAACGTATATGAGGCGCCGGTTCGACTCCCGGTCAAACCAATTATTAATCTATTTTTTGAACCACTGATTATATTTCCATGGAGTATTTGCATGAAGTTTCAATTTGTGTTTTCCATGTCTGTATAACAAATACTAGCCTGCAACGTATGATATCGAGAGGACATCCGGCGAGTAATTGTACATTACCCTTGTGGTCTGGCACATTGTGACGTACTATATTACTGATTATGAATAACGTCATTCGCATCATTTTCCAAGGCCGTCGCTCATCCTTGATAGTTTAATTACGAGTAGTAAATAGAGCAACTTTATGAAAATGCGGGTGGCGTTTTTTCATTATATTACCTCTCAATAAATTAAATAATGTGACCAGTGATGAAAAAATATAGATTAAAAAATAAGTGTTAACGAGCCTCTTGCAAAGAGCGGACGCTAACCACTTGACCACACTGACTTATTACAGCAACCGCCTTCGCACGGATACATGTTACATAAACCCTGTGATTTTTCGAGATTTTTCGAGATTGTCAGAATAGTGCTCCTTAATACTTACACGTTACGTTATTTTAATAACTACTGAAGGTGCACAAAGTCTGAAGTAAATCCGTGATCTCATCGTCGTGGCCTCCCCTTGTTGGTAAGCTCATATAACTGTCACATAGCTTCCACATTTACACATAGTCTGATTGTCAACGAACTTAAACTCGGAATGAATAACTAGAAAGCATACAGTACATAAAAAAATGGGAATTCGGAGGTTGTGTCTATTGAGTACTATATTAAGCCTAAATGTGCACGGCCTGTGACACTCGATAGATACACCGGCTGTCAATAAAATGAAGCAGCCAGAAGGAGAAAAAAATGGTTCAAATGGCTCTGAGCACTATGGGACTTAACATCTTAGGTCATCAGTCCCCTAGAACTTAGAACTACTTAAACCTAACTAACCTAAGGACATCACACACATCCATGCCCGAGGCAGGATTCGAACCTGCGACCGTAGCAGTCCCGCGGTTCCGGACTGCAGCGCCTAGAACCGCACGGCCACCGCGGCCGGCCCAGAAGGAGAGGAGGAAAGGGAATTGAACTTGGCGGTTTGAGAAGGTATCTGATGATATTTCATTAATTATAGAATCGAGGCAGATCTACAAAAAACTTGGCAGTATGAGCCCACGTAGTAGTATGACGTTGGACATTCTCTGGCCTGGACGGATACACTGATTCGATTGGAAAGTGTGTCATAAAACCCTTGTTCCCTCTGCTGAAGCAAGCTGGCGCACAACTGTTGTAAATGGTTCATGTTATTTGCTGAAGACTGACACTGGGTTGGCGTTGATGTGCGAGTTGACGCCACATATGTTCCATCGCGGTCAGAGCTGGCGGATCTTACTGGCCACGTGCGTACCTCAACATCAGGCAAACAGTTCATAGAGACACGTGCCACCTGTGGACGAGAATAGTCTCTGTTGGAAAATGGCGCCAAGATATTGTCACATATGGAATGACACATGAGGATGATGGATGTTTGTGGCACACCGTTATGCCTTCACAGTTACCTCAATTCGTACCAGCCGTATCCAATGGCTGTCCACTCCACGATGCTGGGAATAACGTAGCTGTGCCTCTCCACAGCTTTAGAAGAATGGTCACCACCATACTCGCCGACGATAGTCACCCGGAGTAACGGAGAACCGGGTCTCATTGCTGAGGACAGTGCGACGGCTTTCATCAGCAATCGATGCTTCCTGGTCAACGCACTGCTCCACATGCAGTCGTTTGCTGCACTGTAGCGTTAACGTCGGCCAATGCAGGAATCCTATTGCTCCTAGTATCTGAGAAACGGTGCGGGATGATACAGGATAGTGCGGAGGGTCCAATACCTCTTCTCGGATGGCAGGCGCAGAAGTGAAGGCGTTACGATGTACAAAGGGCGTTCAAAAAGTTTTGCGCAGTCGTCTCTATTTTTTTATTTTTTACAGGAGGAGAATGGAATTTTTTGTGAACATACTTGGAACATTTAGCCATACATTGAGCCTAATCAATGTAGCCTCCATCAGCTGTGACACATTTGGCCCAACATTTTTGTCCATGATGTAAATGCACTTTGGGAAAATTCAGTGAACTGACTTTAACACAATCGCTTGACACACGAAATAAGATCTTTTTCACTATCAAATGTTTTATCGCGCAGGTGGGCCTTCAGACCACCAAAGAGGTAAAAATCAGATGGAGCCAAGTCCGGACTGTAGGGAGGATGAGGAACAATTTTCCAACTCATTGTCCTGATTTTCTCCTGCTTCATAAGGGCTGTATGGGGTTTGGCATTGTCATGGTGTAGTCTGAGGAGCTGACTCTGAAGCTGTGATCTGTGGGTCTTGATGGCACGTCGTAACTTGTCCAATGACAAACAGTAACGGTCCCGGTTAATTGTGGAGCCATATTCCAAAAAGTCAATGAAAATGGCACCACACTGATCCCAGAAGAAGGAGGCCATCACCTTTCGGCCTGCTGTTCGTGAAAGTCTTGATTTCTTCTCCAGAGGGGAACCCGGATGACGGCACTCCGTGGATTGGGTTTTACTCTCGGGTTCGGACAAAAACAACCACGTTTCATCCTGGGTAATGATGCCGTCAAAACACTGTTTCCACTCTTCAGTAAAGGTCTTCATGATACCCTCGCACACATTCTTCCTCATCATTTTCATTTCTCTTGTCAATAATCTAGGCACCCAACGTGAATAGATTTTTCTGTACCCTAGTGACTGTACCAGTGATACCACACTACCCAATGACAAACGAGTCATGCCAGCAAGCTGTCGTGTCGTCACACATCTGTCATTTCGGATGATTTGGTCAGTGGTCTCCTTATTCACATCACTCACTGCTGTCGATGGTCTACCGCATCGTGGATTGTCCAGTAGAGAGAAATCACCTTCTTTAAACCTCTGCAACCACCGCTGGATACTGCTGCGATCCACTGTGTCCTCCCCATAAATAGGGAGCAACTTCCTGTGAATCGATGTGGCAGAGTCATCGCCGGTCTTGAAGAGGAACTCCATCACCGTCCGTTGTCGCAACCTGATATCTACTTCACGGTCCATTATGGCTCACCTGTAAATAAAATACTTTTACATACCAACTTATAGCTAAATGTTCCGAGTATGTTCACAAAAAATTTCATTTTCCTACTGCAAAAAATAAAAAATTAGGGACGACTGTGCCAAACTTTTTGAACGCCCTTACGTCAGCCAGTGCAGGAATCCTGTTGCTCCTACTATCTGAGAATCGGTGCAGGATGACACAGGATAGTGCAGAGGATCCATAACCATTCTTGGCGCACAAGAATGCGATCCTACCTTGTGGTGGTCAGACGTGGTCGGCCTGAACCGTGATGACGAGAATGCCATCATTCACGTTCCCGTGCAGCCCAACATCAGGCTACTGTCACCTCCAGACACCCCACAAATCTGGATATTGCACAACTCGACCAACGGGCCAATGGAGGACCTACAACGAGTCCCCTTTCGAAGTCCGTCAGGTGACGATAACGATGCCCCATAGGAGTATGCAGCATGTCCATGTCCTTCATAGTGACCACTTACGATGTGAAAATTATCTCGCCCCTGATATAACCTACTAAGGCCGGTAACGACACTAAAGACGAAAAAACACTTACGCACTCAGTTGGCCGTTCTACGTGCCACAAAGAATTGCATCTCTAATAACTTACGTGCACACCGATGGTGTGTACATGTACTCTTACATTTTCATCCGATCGTCTCTTGTGGGTGCTTCCCTTTTTTTGTAGGACAGTGTACTCAACTAGGATGATACGTCCAAATCCTTTTGTAGACTTGAAATTGGCCAGCAGTGCTAAATTAAATACTAATTTAAAAAAAACAGCCTGGCAATAATGACGTCTTTCTTTGAATCTATCGAGTCTGGATACATCTGTACAGTCGACAAGCTTAAACCAGTTTACATGTACAGTTAGTAACTCGTCAAAATAATGCATACAGTGTAATCTTAAAAGTACAACTGAGAAGCCAGGAGAGCCACTGAAGATACAAATATGTTTGCGCTCTGATTGATAGTACTGAAAGCTAATAGTATAAAGACTGCAACTCTTAAGTCGCAAATATTAGATCACAAATATTCACAACATTCAGTTGCTTATTAGATACATCTAAAATTACTTAACTTCTGACCGCAACCACCGCTAGAGGCGGTGTAGATGGAGCCCACCTACAGACGTGATTCGCGATCTGTCAACTGGTCGCCGGCGTCTATGTACTACCTTTAAATGGCTTGCCCAGTCTGTTCAAATCGAATTTCAAGCAGCGTACAATTTCGCACCGTCGATTATATCGAAGGCATGAAATCTTGCGAGTTGTTTCTCGACTAACGAAAGAAAATATTAAATACGAATCAATTAACAAACCTGTGAGTGTTTTCGCCGCCAATCTTACCAAATGAGTGATATACAAACTGCATGGTTTAAACGTATGCTCACTGGAGATAATGTTGGCTACCCCCTTAAAAGACCACACTTGTCGTTTTGGAGCACAGTGGACGGTGTAGAATTGGTACCAGGCGGTCATCAGACCCGCCACAGCTGATGTAATTCATGGCGGAGAAGGGGTGTGTATGAGCAAGCCGGGTGTATAAGGTCAGCGCAGTATAATAGGTAGACGTTGTAGACTTGACAGAATGGCAGGAAAAAGCTGCTGTGTTTTGACTTGGCACGTCGTGGATGAAGTTGCACGATATGTTGGTGTGTCAACGCAGGCTGTTCAGCATGCCTACTACCAGACATGACCCGCGGGCCATATAACAACACTTAAGGAAGTAGGCCGCCTCGCCACGCCAACAATTCACGCGTTTTGGGAGTACATCCGTTTTATGTTCACCTCATCCTTAGAAGTCTACAATTATTTAGGCATCGTAGCTTTACATACGACGTTTTACAACAGCTGTCTTGAAACCTTCCATTGTAAAATCCTGCAATGCCGTTAGTAAGGAAAGATCTGAAGACGTGATGCCAGGCGTCTTCAAATGTGAACACGGGAAAATAAACCCGTGGCTACCACTGGATGCCACGTAACTCGCCGTAAGAACGATAGCCATTGAAATATAACCCTCAGAGATCGGAGTGTCACGTTTTTCAAATCCTATAGGGATTGCTGTTCGTCAGGGCTGTCATCTCAAGAAGTTTCTGAACGAAAATTTCGAAGAGACCAGTATGCAGTGGAGATTGCGAGTCTAGTACCTCGCATAGGCCGTTGTTCACAGCAGCACATGAAACTGCACGTCTTCAGTTGGCCAAATAACACAGAAACTAGGGGCGAACGAGTCGCGATACTGCAAAGCTTAAAAATAATCGCTGATATTCTATAATCCGCGCTGTTTATTCAAGTCACGACTGATATCAGAGAAGAATAAGACAGCTGTAGGTCGCACTAGTACAGCTGGCACTTTTATATGGCTGTGAAACCTAGGCGACATCAGTAGTAACTGACGAAGCAATCTGTGCCTTCGAGAGGAAGGTACTTCGAAAGATCTATGGATCCGTCTGCTGTGTAGTACCATGGAAGGAAAGTAAATGGGGACGAAGAACAAAAGAAGACCTGTACCAGTGGTTTGGAAAGCCACACATTGGCGAAATATTTAGGCGGAAGAGGCTACAGTGGTTTGGCCACATCCTTTGAGGCGATAGATCTCTCCCATACCGGATCGCCCAATAGCAACCTGGTGGAAAACGGCCAAGGGGACGTCTTAAGGACGCGATGGCAGGATCGGGTATTAACAACCCTCAAACAGGTGGATCCGACAGCGATGGAAGATGTAGTTAGACACGAGCAGCATTGATTACCATCTTCTGTACTTATCTCCTCTGTTGTGACTGGCTTACTCCATTTCTTATTGAACACTTCGTAACGTGTTCTTTTATTTTTTATACCGTGCTGGTCTTTTTTGCCATTGCAGTGTGGTTATTTCTTTTGTTTTCTCTGCTGTAGGCTTTAAAGGTTCATTAATTAAATAAGTGATGAAATTATTGTTCTTAATATTGCTGTACTAGCAATCAACAATGTTCTTGATAGACTGTTGGACAGGTTCATGTAGGCAAATAACTTATATTATTAGATACGTATTGAAATGAGTCGTCAAATTGCATGATTTTATGATGTAACAGTTTAGAATTGCAAAAGTGCCACAGTCAGAAACTCCAATAACGAGGATTTTTCCTTCTTTTTTAAAGCTAGCCGGTGTTTTTCCCGGGTGCGAGGCCTACTCGGGTGTGTGCTTGATTGTTTTCGCTAGCTTCCTGGACCCTCCCTCGAGCGCCTCCGCTTCCTTATCTGCGTTACCACGCGTGCAGACGGAAAAGGGAGGAAAGGTAATCGATGTTATCCGGGAGTGAGGCACCGTTCCCAACTTTCTCGGACGGCGGATGTGACTGGCTGGCTCCACCTGCCACGCCAAGGCTGACAATCGACGCGCTTCGATTCTTCGGAAACGCATCTTCGATGTCACTGATGCAGGGAAGCCACCTTTCGGCGTGCAATCGATATACTGCTGCTACACTTGTAGACCTTTCAAGAAAAAGGAGCGCTGAATGAAAATGAGAAAATTGCAAATGAACCAACTAGATTTAGTGGATTCACGTGGAATTCACTAGTCGTGCAGCTCTCAACAGATCTTATATAGCTTGTAAGTAATGCTTCAAAAAAAAGAGATGAAGTGACCGTATAAACCAATTGTGGCATTACTGCGTCGACAAACACACGACTAACAAGGGGGAAGGAGTCATTTTTTGTGTGTCAGGTTAGCAGCCTCTTAATAAAGATAAAAATTAAAATCTGTCCAACGTTTGCTTTCAGTATGACGTGGCATTGGCACAGAAACGCATTCGCGCTGCGAGTGCTTGGCGAGTCCATCCCGTAGTTTAGAAAGTGCGGCCGTGTCGGTTGACTGACGCCTGCTGCATACTTCAACCGTTCTTCTTGCCAATTGTCTAATACACAGCCTGCACTATTGGTGCAGGGAAGGTAATTCTGTGGTGTCACCGCCAGACACCACACTTGCTAGGTGGTAGCTTAAATCGGCCGCGGTCCATTTAGTACATGTCGGACCCGCGTGTCGCCACTGTGTAATCGCAGACCTAGCGCCACCACCAAGGCAGGTCTCGTGATACGAGAGAGCACTCGCCCCAGTTGTACGAGAACCTAGCTACCGACCAGATGTACGAAGCCTTTCTCTCTCATTAGCCGAGAGACAGAATAGCCATCAGCTAAGTTAATGGCTACGAACTAGCAAGACGCCATTAGCCATACAGTGATTGTACTTAAAGTCTCCTGTGTATCGTCAAGATCGATGTACCACCATGATTGAGTAAAGTTAAGTATTAAACCTGCTCCGTACTTTTCTTCCTAACATTAATTACGTATTCTGTTCCAGTACTTCACGCCCGTCTGCGTTAGTCTAGCTTGCCTTTTCAGCCATCTCAACTTCACGGTGTCGGCCCAGCTACCGACACAACAAATTCATAGTCATTTTCTTACGTCTATCTGAATAGGCCGCGCGGAGTGGCCGTGCGGTTAGAGGTGCCCTATCACGGACTGCGCGGCCCCTCCCGCCGAAGGTCCGAGTCCTCTCTCGGGCATGGGTTTGCGTGTGTTGTTCTTTTCATAAGTCAGTTTAAGTCTAGGGACTGATGACCTCAGCAGTTTTGGTCTCTTCGGAATTCACACACATTTGATTATTACCTGAATAGGGAAGCGAGGAAGCAAAAATCTCTAAAACCTGTGCGTGAGAGGGTTACAGCAACCGCTATCTATTCTATTCACTCAATAAAAAAGAGAATAAAGGAGGGGAAAAATATAGTTATATCTACGAGAGACAGCCAAAACGTCCCCCTAATTTCGTTGTAACTATTTATTACCTCAATATGGGTACATATTTAGTTAATCGCCTTCAAAATAGACTCATCAGCATACGCATACACTTGTTTCACCACTGCTGCTATTGCTTGAAACAGCGATGAAAGTCTTGGTTTGGTTTCTTCGGAAGTTCAGCCGTCGTTTTGGTTTGTACGTCTTTTACGGTGGCAGAACTGTTATCTTTGAAGCCCCTTTTGATCTTGGGTGCTAAATCCGGAAGGCTGGTAACGAGTGGAATGTTCGTTTCTGCGAGCTATGTCCCCACAACAAACAATGTGTGCGAAAGTGCAGTGTCTTGGTGTAATGTCCATCCTCCTTGCCACTTCGCCGCAAGTTTTCTTTGGATTGCCTCCTCCAGTCATTTCAAAACCTGCCCTTAGAATGAGCCGTTAAGAAATGGTTCAAATGGCTCTGAGCACTATGGGACTTAACATCTGAGGTCATCAGTCCCCTAGAACTTAGAACTACTTAAACCTAACTAACCTAAGGACATGACACACATCCATGCCCGAGGCAGGATTCGAACCTGCGACCGTAGCGTTCGCTCAGCTCCAGACTGTAGCGCCCAGAACCGCACCGCCACTCCGGCCGGCGAGCCGTTAAGAGTTTGCCTAGCTGGAACAAGCACCATCTTTGTCGAAAACTGCAATGAGTGTCGCTTTTGCTTTCTTTGGTCGAGGAAAGGTCGTTGTATGCCATTCTGGTGACTCCTTTCTTACTCCAGTCGTACTCGTACTCGCTGGTTTTGTCACCAGTAACGGTTATTTCGAGAAACCTCGAGTCCTCAGTGTTTTTTCAAAACGTTCGGTAGCAGTCAACAAACGAGTTTCCATTTGATCCGAAGTCAGCATCCGCGGCAGAAACTTTGCAATGACACGTTTCATATTCAAATCATTTGCCAGGATTCCGTGAATGGATCCATGAGAGATCTACAATTGGTGTGCCAACTCGTCGATGGTTAATCTTCGATGTGATCTAATTAACTGTTTCACTTGCCCGGCTATTTCTTCGTTCCTGGAAGTTGATGGTCTTCCACTTGGGTGCTCGTCTTCCAGCGATTCCTGTCCATCGCGAAAACTTGAAAACCACTCGTAACCGCCTGTTTCCTTCCAAGCAGCGTCCCTGTAAATCGTTTGCAAAAAAAGGTAAAAAATATTTCGTAGTGGACAACGCCGCTTACTACATTATTGGTAATGTAAAATAAAGAACGTGTGTGAGTTCCCTGATTACCAGTTCCACAGCATTACCTACAAATAAAATTTTCTTCTTCTGCTGCTGCTTTGGGATAGATTTGTGCAGCAGGTTGACCATCTACACATGAAAATTAACGTTTGTCCTTTGCTCGAACTGCGACATCGTGCCAACAGATCAACGCGCACTCTTATCTGTAAGTAAACAAAATAAACAACATTTTGTATATTATCGCAGACTAATCAAAAATAAGTAGTTAAATCAGAGTAAATAATTCAGACCCATACGAGGGGCATCAAAAATTACAACAAAATTCCAGTGACTTTTTGACTGCCCGTTATATTTCTCAAATCCTCACTACTTCAGAGAGGCCCAGCGGCTGCAGCAAAAACAAAAACAAAAGCAACAACAGAAGAAGAAGAAAAAAAATTTATTTGTAAGTAATGCTGTGGAACTGGTTACCAGGGAACTCACTCATTTTCTTTATTTTATATTGCGAATAATGTAGTAAGCGGCGTTGTCCACTACGCTATATTTTTTACCTCTTTTTTTGTGAGAATTCCACCTGGTAGCGCATGGTCGCACTGGTATAGTTTGAGCTGATATTTATTTTTGCGATTATTTCTTTTTCGATATTCTAGTAAGAAACTATTGATTATGAATGTGTACATGTGTCGAATTATTGGTCGTACTATAGTATCTCGCCCATAAGGAATGAAAGTAAAGTAAAAGGCGGTAACTTGAAATAACTTTTCACTGGTTGACTTTAACCTCATGAAAAGTATTAAATGCAAGATAGAGAATCTTACTTATAGTTCAGTGCGTAAAGATTCACCTATATTCAGAGATTTATGATTGCTTTCAGTTTGCGAAGTAATGTTTTTTCACATTGAGAGTAGTATACTGACCATCGTCAAATTCTCTACTATACTTGAACTAAGGCAGTGGTTATACAGCTTGCGGGAGGATCGTTGATGAATCTGCAACTTCTGAAACCTCATGGAAAGTCTCCACTCTCCGGCTATAGAAAGACCGGAATCAATGAAAGGTCTTGAAGTAGATTTCATTAATCCATCCAAAAAACAACAGTATTTTTCCAAATAAAAGTGACCGTGTCTACAGGTTCATGGTACCAGTCCAGTTTGCATTAATCCAGACGATCTGTAGGATGCCGTAGTACTTCGTAATGAGGAATCCAGGTTTCGATGAAAATAATGACCAACACGTATCTTTTTGCATGTAAATCAGCTTGTACCAGACAACATTTTTCCTACATAAATTCAAACAAGTTCTAGCAATGATTATTTGGTATTAATAACTTAAACTTTCTTGAGATCAAAATTTCCGCAATGGCGACTTACAATGCCTTGATGTTGTAGATACTCTGTCTGACAATTGACTCAATTCTCTGACGTCTCGCACAAAAAATCCGCTACATTCCAGCATGCTGTTAACATTGGCAACTCACAGAATAATGCTGCCATTATAAGAGCGCCAAGCGTAGTCGTAGGTGTTTCTCTTTGATTGTTGGCTATTAGGATGCAAATGTTTCGAAATCGAAAGATGTTCTTAATTCTCGCGTAACAATGCAAATTCCAAATAAAACAAAGATGTCAAAAATTTTTCATTGCTGAGCGAGCATAATGAGATACTATAACACTGACATCACTTGTTAATACGATCGTTAACAGACACGCTACCTGCAGCTTACAAGTTATTTGCGAGATACACTCTTGTGTGTAGTTGTGGAACTGCAGCTTCCATAGCTTGCGATGGTCGTACATAAGGGAGCCTCGACCGCTGCCGTTGTCCTCTGGCCTATCATGCTAAATTATTTTGTGCGCTCTCTCTGCACGTAATTGTGAAAACTTCATCTGCCAGCAAGAGTCCGAGGAATGTTGGAGTTGTGCCAGATGTCGGTATATGGAATGAAGGCTGTTCTGATTTCAGACGAGCGTTTGGTGGAGAAGAATATTTGCTGCATTTGGTAACGCTCCCATTGACATCAATTACCCATTTTGGTAAACAGAAAGTACTTTATGGAGTGCAGAGGGATGAATTACACTTTTATCGAATAAATAGTTTAGAGTGGGCAGCACCTTCTAAAGATCTTTCATACACTATGTGATCAAAAGTATCCGGTCACCCACAAAATCATACGTTTTTCATATTAGGTGCATTGTGCTGCCACCTACTGCCAAGTACTCCATATCGACGACCTCAGTAGTCATTAGGCATCATGCGAGAGCAGAATGGGGCGCTACGCGGAACTCACGGACTTGGAATGTGGTCAGGTGATTGTGTCATACGTCTGTACGCGAGATTTCCACACTCCTAAACATTCCTAGGTCCATTGTTTCCGATGTGATAGTGAAGTGGATACGTGAAGGGACACGTACAGCACAAAAGCGTACAGGCCGACGTCGTCTGTTGAGTGCAGAGACCGCCAACACTTCAAGTGGTAATGTGTAATAGGCAGACATCTATCCAGACCATTACACAGGAATTCCAAACTGCCTGGATCCACTGCAAGTACTTTGGTAATTTGGCGAGACATGAGAAAACTTGGATTTCATGGTCTAGCGGCTACTCATAAGCCACATATCACGTCGGTAAATGCCAAACGACACCTCCCTTGGTGTAAGGAGCGTAAACATTGGACGATTGAGCACTGGAAAAACGTTGTGTGAAGTGATGAATCACGGTACACAATGTGGCGATCCGATGGCAGGGTGTGGGTATGGCGAATGCCCGGTGAACGTCATCTGCCACTGTATGTAGTGCAAACAGTAAAATTCGGAGGCGGTTGTTGAAGAGCAATTCGGGGATAGCGATTGCATCTTTCAACATCCCTGTAATGGACTGGCCTGCACAGAGTCCTAAACTGAATCCTATAGAACATCTTTGTGATGTTTTGGAACGCAGACTTCGTGCCAGGCCTCACCGACCGACATCGATACCTCTCCTCAGTGCAGCACTCCGTGAAGAATGGCCTGCTATTCCCCAAGAAACCTTCCAGCACCTGATTCAGTGTATGCCTGCGAGAGTGGAAGCTGTCGTCAAGACTAAGATTGGGTCAACACCATATTGAATTCGAGCATTACCGATGGAGGGCACTACGAACTTGTAAGTCATTTTCAGCCAGGTGTCCGGATACCTTTGATCACATAGTGTACATTATCTACTACTTTATTTTATTTTCATGAGAGATCTTTCTCGATTGCATAGCGTTTAAAGAGAACGTGAATTACACAACGCTCAAACGATGTTTTATGCTTATGTCCTCCCATTTCTGTTTTTCCCCGTTTAACCACGTACGTGTTTGCTACGCACTTCAGTCCCCTCTGTTCCCAAATTATCATACAGAATCTCACAATGTAGGAGCTACACTCAGTTCTTACAAACAAATAGCTGGAAGTTCTCTCAGGCGGGCGTGGGATAGTACTGTACCATAGTACACTGAAGAACCAAAGAAAATGGTACAGTATCGTGTAGGACTCCCGCGAGCACGCAGAAGTTTCGCAACACGACGTGGCATGGACTCGACTGATGTCTGAATTAGTGGTGGAGGGAATCGACACCATGAATCCTGCATGGGTGTCCATAAATCCGTAAGAGTACGAGGGGGTGGAAACGTCTTCTGAACAGCCCGTTGCAAGGCATCCCAGATATGCTAGACAATGTTCATGTCTGGGGAGTTTGGTGGACAGCGCAAGTTTAAACTCAGGACAGAGTTCCTGGAGCCACTCTATAGTAATTCTGGACGTGTGGGGTGTTGTATTGTCCTGCTAGAATTGTCCAAGTCCGGCGGAATGCACAGTGGACATGAATGGATGCAGGTGGCCATGAATGGATGCTGGTGATCAGTAGCATGCTTACGTACGTGTCACCTATCAGAGTCGTATCTAGAAGTACCAGGTGTCCCATGTCACTCCAACTGCACGCGCCCCACACCATTACAGAGCCTTCACCAGCTTGAACAGTGCCGTGCTGACATGCGGGGTCCATGGATTAATGAGGTTGTCTCCATACCCGTACACGTCCATCCACTTGATACAATTTGAAACGTCCGACCAGGCAACATGTTCCCAGTCATTAACAGTCTATTGTCGGTGTTTACGGGGCCAGGCGAGGCGTAAAGCTTTGTGTCGTGCATTCCAATGCCGGGTATTTGCCACGCCGGACATTTGCCACACTTGCCCCTTCGCCAGGTAGCTTGAGTAGCGATCCCTCAGGTATGGGACGCCCTTCCTCTTGCTACTTCTGTCCGCTTTCAAACCTCCGTCTCCACATCGTACTCGATACAACCAGCACGTAAGGAACCGTCTTCTGCGACATCTTGCCGAAATACAGAGCTTCTTTTCCGAAATCGAAATATTTATAACTTTTGGGAAACGAAAGCAAAACTGACGATTATGTCAGTATGTAATTAGTTCTGTTAAGTATAAATATAGATCCCTCTGTCTGTACGGTAGCTTCCTTTCACACTTACTGATTGTGATAGAAACAGTCTATCGCCATGGGAGCAACAAGAAAGGAACGATGTAAAGAGAATGCGAATGTACGCTAATCATTTCTTTTTGGTCACTGCAGGCGGGTGAGGAGAAGGAGGAGGAGGAGGGGGGGGGGGGAGACAAGGGATCCAACCCTTCAGAGCAGGTAAAATCGTAGCAAATGTCCGGCGTGCAAATGTCCGCACATCGTGTGCAGTCATCAAGCGTACTCGAGTAGGCCTTCGGCTCCGAAAGCCCATGTCGATCATGTTTCGTTGAATGGTTCGCACGCTGAAACTTGTTGATGGCCCAGCATTGAAATCTGCAGCAGTTTGCGGAAGGGTTGCGCTTCTGTCACGTTGAACGATTCTCTTCAGTCGTCGTTGGTCCCATTCTTGCAGGATCTGTTTCCGGGCGCAGAGATGTCGGAGATTTGACGTTTTACCGGATCCCTAATATTCACGGTACATTTGTGGAATGGTGGTACGGGAAAATCCCCGCTTCATCGCAGCCTTGGAGATGCTGTGTCCCATCGCTCGTGCGCCAGCTATAACACCACGTTCGAACTCACTTAAACCTTAATAACCTTCCATTGTAGCAGCAGTAACTGATCTGACAACTGTGGCAGACAGTATTTGTGTTATATTGGCGTTGCTGACCACAGTGCCGTATTTTGCCTGTTTACATATATCTTTGTTTGAAAACGGATGCCTATACCAGTTTCCTTGGCGCTTTATTGTAGTTCCACGCATTATAAACCATGCTGTGAGAACGGTGACGTTAATTGGAATGGAAAAATATCCATAAGGGAAAGAGAGGAATTGCACTAAAGCAAAAATTATTTTTTTGATACGACCGTAAGAAGTAACATAAGACTGTATGTGAGATGGTTGTGTGAGGCGTGTCCAAAAGCCGGCCGGTGTGGCCGTGCGGTTCTAAGCGCGTCAGTTTGGAACCGCGTGACCGCTACGGTCGCAGGTTCGAATCCTGCCTCGGGCATGGATGTGTGTGAGGTTGGTTAGGTTTAAGTAGTTCTAAGTTCTAGGGGACTGATGACCTCAGTAGTTAAGTCCCATAGTGCTCAGAGCCATTTGAGCCGTGTCCAAAAGGAAAGGTACGAAACAACACTGTGAATGTAATTGAAGTATTTATTCAAAAGTTATCACCAGAGGCTTAAGCCCAACTATCACGCTGTTTCACGTGTCGAAGAATTCCCGGATCCTAGAGTTCATGTGGTTATGACAGGAACCAGTAGTCCACTGTGTCCTGCAGTTCATCGTCCGCGTAGAAGCGTTTCCCTTTGAGATTTAGAGGAACAAACTCATCGACGTTGCATGGTGACATGTCCAGGCTGTAGGCGGATGCTCAGTCTGAACTTGGCACTTACACTTTGTCTGATCTTGGATACATGTGGACGCATGTTGTAATGGAGCAGAATCACTCCCTCTGCTAGTAGCCCAGACGTGTAGACGTGTGCTCTTGGTGGAGTTAGATAGGCTACGGAGTGTCTCACAGTACACGACACTGTTAATGGTTTTTCCGTGCTCGAAGAATTCGATAGTACTGGACGTCGAAAAAGACCGTGAGGGCGCAGCTTTGAATGTTTTAGAGGGAGGTGACGATTCCTGCTCCCATTGCATGCTGTTTCGCTTCGTCTCCGGCTCCAAGTGATGTCTCACTACGTTATCTCAAAGCGGCACATGCAGATTTCAACCGGTAGGCTATTACGACGTTTCATAACTTTTCATTTCAATTCTCCTTGTAGTTTCCTTACTTTCGCTATACTAAATAAATTTAAATGCAAGAAAGCGGTTCGGTGAAGTTTTGATTACAGATATCGTACAATTGCGATTGCGCATGATTCCCTACCCGTGGTGTAGGTACTCGCAGTTGTTAGGTAATTGTGCGGTTGAGAAGGGAAGCTTGTATTAAATAGGAGCTGCAGTGCGCGGCGTTGCCCGAGATGTTTAATATCTGCCACCCAAAGTGATTAGCCCCGTGACATGTTGATACAACGAATGCAAGCCTCATGGGAAACTACAGTCGCTTTAAATCGAAGGCCATATTTCAATCATTGGGTATCAGCGGATTGCGAGGAATGAACTCGTCCTCACCTGCGGTATACCCCGTGATGATGGTGGCCCCTGTTACGTTTACTAATAAGTTCTCCACGGCCAACCATGTTCCATTGCATATGGACAGCAGCAATCAATCAATAAATGAGAATTTCCAATCAGGTTTCTGTCAAATTCTCGAGCTTCTGCCCGTCCCGCGACCTGGGAAGTCTAATGGTACTATCTCCGAGAGGGGTTTTGCCGCTTTAATTTATTCGCGCGATAGGCATTACAGTCGGTTTTCCGTGATATTCATCGTTCGTTAAGCGTTTAATTTTTCATTAATTTTGTTCATGGTTCTTTTGAATGTAGAAATTTTAAGTAAGTCGGCGAAGAATTTCGAAGAAAATCGGTCTATTACTTTCCGAGATGTTTGGTAAAAACGTTTTTAGAGCTTATGTCCGCCCAAATGTTCATTGTGTTGAAATCTGAAGTAAATCGGGGAAGAACCAGAGTACGAAATCTTAGGTAGACAGCGACCTTCCTCTTGTCTTGAAGGTAAAGTGTGCAAAATTTCATCAAATAAAAATGTTCAAATGTGTGTGAAATCTTATGGGACTTACCTGCTAAGGTCATCAGTCCCTAAGCTTACACACTACTTAACCTAAATTATCCTAAGGACAAACACACACATCCATGCCCGAGGGAGGACTCGAACCTCCGCCGGGACCAGCCGCACAGTCCATGACTGCAGCGCCCTAGACAGCTCGGCTAATCCCGCGCGGCTAAAATTTCATCAAGACCAGAATAAACCTGTAGGTTTGTATGACTTACATACAAACAAAGGGACACTCTTCATAATCTGTATTAAATCTTAAGTAAAAATGTCTATCACTCTCAACTTCAGTGCAACATTTCTTCGCCGCGGCAGTAGGAGAGGGAGGGTGGCAAGCGAATAGCCCCGGCCGCCCTTAACCACCGGGACAGATGCCTACTCAAGGAAGCAAATAGGAATAATCCGCTGAATTACAAGCCCTTATCACCAACGTCGTTTTGCAGTAGGATTTTGAAACATGTACTATGTTCGAACATTATGAATTACTTCGAAGAAAACGATTTATTGATAAATAACCAACACGGATTCAGAAAACATTGTTTCTCTGAAACACAACTAGCTCTTTATTCTCACGAAGTATCGAGTGATGTCGACAGGGAATGCCAAAGTGATTCTATATTTTTAGATTTCCAGAAGGCTTTCGACACCGTTCCTCACAAGCGTCTTCTCGTGAGTTTCTTTCAGAAACGTCACAGTCCGTAGTAACTGACTGGCAGTCGTGAAGTAAAACAGAAGTTATATCTGGTATTCCTCAAGGAATCGTCCTCTGCTATTCGTGATCTACATAAGCGACATGGGGCACAGTTTCAGCCGCCCTGTTAGAGGGTTGCCGTCTTATACAGTCATCAGATGATCAAATTCATTTTTAAAATGATTTAAACAAGATATCTTTATGATGCGAAATGTGGTAACTGTCTCAGAATAATAAAAGTGTGAAGTCATCCACAAGAGTGAAACTTCCTGGCAGATTAAAACTGTGTACCGGACCGAGACTCGAACTCGAACTAGCACTCCTGAAAGAAAGGATATTGCGGAGACATGGTTTAGCCACAGCCTGGGTCCGCAGGAGAGCTTCTGTAAAGTTTGGAAGGTAGGAGACGAGGTACTGGCAGAAGTAAAGCTGTGAGGACGGGGCGTGAGTCGTGCTTGGGTAGCTCAGTTGGTAGATCACTTGCCCGCGAAAGGCAAAGGTCCCGAGTTCGAGTCTCGGTGTGGCACAAAGTTTTAATCTGCCAAGTAGTTTAATATCAGCGCACACTCCGCTGCAGAGTGAAAATCTCATTCTGGATCCACATGAGTACTAAAAGAAATCCGCTATATCGGTTACACTATAACTCATACAAATCTAAAGGCTGTAACTTCAGCTAAATATTTAGGGATTACAATTACGAATAACTTAAATTGGAACGATCACATAGATTATGTTGTATGGAAAGCAAACAAAAGGCTGCAATTTACTGGCAGAACACTTAGAATGTGCGTCAGTATTAGTAGACTACACTAAACTCTCGCTAATCCGGCGATTTCTAGCACAAATGGGTGCCGGATTAGCGGAAATGCCGGATTATTGAGTGTCTGAAATTTATTTTATTCATTTATTTTGTTTTTTATTTATTTTGAAAACGTAGGGGATAAAGTGTACAGTAGTTTATAAAACCGAAGGATACAATTTTAAAACATAAAGGATATACTTTGTTAAATCCAAAAATACATTAATTTTCAAAGAAAATGTATACTGTACATAATTATACAGTCGTATCACTAACTGTGAAACATGTCCCTAATTTTTAATTGTCGCAATGATGATACGCGACGGAGGCATGCTTTATCACGCAACCGTTTTACAAGCATTACATCGGTACTACATGTATCTGGTTGTTGGATAATGTATTCCAGGAAGACCTAAGCAGCTTCAGCACCAGCAGTGTGAGAAATCTTCATGCTCTCTCCTCATGTGCCCTCTTCTTCATCACTTTCATCATTACTTTCTTGCACGGTTTTGATTATTTCTTCATCTGCTAAAGTTTGATCCATATCACAGTTTTCCTCATTCAGCCACTCAGTAACATCATCATCAATTTCTTCTCCCCCTGGAAGTTTGTCGAACATGCCAGTGTACAGAGTAATTGATAATTCCGAATTGACTGGCTCATTGCTGTCACTCACTACTGGATCCAACTCGGCACAAATGGTTGGCCACAATTTTCTCCAGCTCTTCATTATGGCAGCGCTATCCACTTTATCCCATACTTCGGCTGCTTGGAAAACAATATCACGTTTGTTAATTGCTTTCCACGCCCTAAGCATAGTCTCGATAGAGTCGTTTTCACTTTCGTTCAGCAAGGAGACGAGAAGTGAACGTCAATAATGACGTTTGGTTGATTCCAAAATTCCCTGGTCCATGGGCTGAACTAGGGCTGTCACATTCGGTGGGAGAGTGCTTGTATACCATCAGACTATATAGAAACATTTGAAGGATAACTGGGAGCATTGTCAATTATAAAGATAGCTTTCAGTGGAAGCTTTTTCTTCTTTAGCTCTTTTCTCACTGCTGGTACAAACGTTTCATGGAATCACCTATAGAATATACTTCTGAGCGCAATACTGCACTGGTAGAGTATTTATGTCAATGTGTTGAAAACAATGTGAATGTTGGCTTTTTCCAGTCACCATAAGCGGTGGTTTATGACTCCTATTTGCATTACGACACGCCATTAATGTTACGCGCTGTTTCTGCTGCTTGTAACCACGAACTTTCTTCTCGTTCTTGGCAGCTAATGTTTTTGAAGGAAGCATCCTGTTTCATCAGCATTATACAAGGCATCAGCAGTTAAATCTTCTTCCTGTATTATCTTCCGTATCTTGCTTACAAACTCATCAGCATCCTTATCGTTAGCTGAGCGACTTTCCCCGTTGACTGTCAGCTGCCTAATGCCACGCCGTTTTTTTCAGTTTGATAGCCAACCTTCGCTCGCTGCAAGCAAGTTATTACCGCCAAGTTGTTCGTTGAATGCAGCTGCTTTTTCCTTTATAATCGGGCCACTGACTGGAAGTCCTTTATTGCGTTGTTGTATGAACCATCTATAAACAGTTACGTCCAGTTCTTCATTCTCACTCTTTCGCATAGCCTTCCGTTTTCCCAACTCACTATCCGTTTGTGTTGAGTACTGTCGAATAACATCTTCTTTCTTTTTGATGTCATAAATAATTCCTCGTCCAACATTGAATTCAGCAGCAATGGCTTTCTGCGAAGAACCTCTATATAACTTATCGAAAATTTCGAGTTTCTGCTTGAGGTCTAGCGTAACGTGTTTCCTTTTAGAACACATAATTCCGAACTGTAAAGAAGGCTACAATTTCAAAAACAGTATATAAAGCGTTGTTTAACCAAGTATTGTTAAGCAGGATAATTCATTGTGCACGTGTTTTTGGATGTGCGCCGGATTACTGAGAGGCCGGACTACTGAGGGCCGGTTTAGCGAGAGCCTAGTGTACTTAGTACTTACACCATGCTTGTCCGCATCTGATGGGACTGACGGAGGACATCGACAAATTTCAAAGAAGAGCAGCTCGTTTTGTATTACCGGAAATAGGAGAGAGTGCCACAGACATGATATGTGAACTCAGGTGGCAAACGTTAAAACAAAGGCGTTTTTCGTTGCGGCAGCATCTTCTCGTGAAATTCCAATCATTAACTTTCGCCTCCGATTGCAAAAAAGTTTTGTTGTCCGCCAACCTACGTAGAGAGAAATAATCATTACAAAAAAGAGAAATCAGAGCTCACACAGAAAGATTTATGAAGGTGGTTCGATGAACCCTCTGTCAGGCACTTAATTGTGAATTGCAGAATAATCATGTATATGTAGATGAGTAAGATATACAAGTGAAAATAAACCAATAATAACTGTAGATTTTATTTGCCTCACACTCGTGCAGTCCACAACTCAAGTGGCACCTGTCTTCTTGTCCCTTTTTGTTTCTTATAGTTGTCATAAGATGGCAGCAAGAGTCGTAATTCGTCATGTTTTCCGCGAACTTCCGGTATTGATTGAAGACCGTTACTCACCTCGCGCAAATAACCCACCACTCTCCGCCCTTAACTCTCCCCTCTGTACTTCATCCACTACATGTTTTCCATGGTTACAACACTATCATCACAGGCATCTTTTACGTAGCTGGTTTCAGTGGCAAGTATTGGCAATTCCTTGCAGAAGAATGTGAGGTGTCCGAAAGGTTAGTGCGTTGCACTGTGTTGCAGAAATTCATATATGCTTCTCAAGTGCATCAGTCACACAACCAGCGTGCCTGATCCTGAATCTAAATATAACACTCGGAAGACAGATTGATATACAAATATGTTCGTGAAACTGGGATGTCCGATTGCAGCTAACCTTTCAGGCATTCGTTTAATGTGAGAGCGTCAGGTTGTACAAAACTGTTTGCATGAAGTGGAAGACAGGTCTAAAATTCGCCTGTTGTACGGGGTCCCGTCCACGGAAGTGTCATTAGATGTCGACTATGTAATAGCAAGCCTGACGTAGATCTAGCGATAATGTGTTGAAGAGTATTGCATCTTCTCGTTGAAATTTTGTTGTGCCCGCGCCTGAGCGTAGCGTACTAAACAAGTAATTATTATTAATCCACAAGGGCCGCGCGGGATTAGCCGAGCGGTTTAAGGCGCTCCAGTCATGGACTGTGCGGCTGGTCCCGGCGGAGGTTCGAGTCCTCCCTCGGGCATGGTTGTGTGTGTTTGTCCTTAGGATAATTTAGGTTAAGTAGTGTGTAAGCTTACGGTTAAGTAGTGTGTAAGCTTAGGGACTGATGCCCTTAGCAGTCAAGTCCCATAAGATTTCACACACATTTGAACAATCCACAAGGATGTAGAAGCTCACGTCAAGATGCAGTGCGAGGAAGATATAAATCCGATAGCTGTGAATTCTCGCTGTGAATTCATGATGTGAGAATTGTAGTGTTTCCATTCTCGTGAGTTTGTGTTCCAAAGGAATTTTGTTCTAGTAACTTAACGGTTTTACCATCTTCATTATTTGCATATGGCAGCAATTGGAGGTAGTCCTTCCTCAAGGGCAGAAAATTTAAGAGCCCTTTACTGACAAGTCTCCACGAAAGATGGTATCGTTCGCGAGCAACCTAGTATTACTCCACTCTGCACAGTAATAACGCAGCACGCCACACAATAGCGCTGCCGCAATTTTGTCGTTTTCTTTCCGGATGGAGCATTCTGTGGCCTGCATAAAATCACTACCCTCGCACCTTGAAGAATACGTGTCCGCGTTCAACAAGATACCACTCCCAGTTTCCCAGCGCCAGTAATCTTGTTTTGAAGGCCAGCAGGAGATAGAGGTGTTGCTTGTCTTTGAAATCGATTTAGTTAATTTACTCACTCTGGCACCTGCAACTTGCTGCAGCAGTTTCGACCTTGCTTAGCGTGAAGACGGGTTTACACTACGGGAGATTTGGCTCGCGAAACAGTACCGTGAGGCTGTTTCGCGAGACATATACCTCACCCTTTCATTTACACAAAGCGAAATGCTGTGCCAAACAGGCCCGAAAAGGGTGAACCGTCGCCTTGGACGACACAAAAATGGCTCTGAGCACTATGGGACTTAACATCGGAAGTCATCAGTCCCCTAGAACTTAGAACTACTTAAACCTAACTAACCTAAGGACATCACACACATCCATGCCCGAGGCAGGATTCGAACCTGCGACCGTAGCGGTCGCGCGGTTCCAGACTGTAGCGCCTAGAACCGCTCGGCCACATCGTGGACGACACAACCTTCGGCTGCTGTAGCCGTGTCCTCCCTCCCTCATGATAACACTATACTGGGAAAAAAAGCACGAAACGAGGTCGCCGCTGGTGGAGTAGGGAATTATTCCGTCAGTGATGCTAATATATTAACCAGCTCATCAGAGAAAACGCTTCGCAGATACCGCAGGAACTTCAGCCTTATGACTGGAGAATATACCGGGTGATCAAAAAGTCAGTATAAATTTGAAAACTGAATAAATCACGGAATAATGTAGATAGAGAGGTACAAATTGATACACATACTTGGAATGAGATGGGGTTTTATTAGAACCAAAAAAATACAAACGTTCAAAAAATGTCCGACAGATGGCGCTTCATCTGATCAGAATAGCAATAATTAGCATAACAAAGTAAGACAAAGCAAAGATGATGTTCTTTAAAGGAAATGCTCAATATGTCCACCATCATTCCTCAAAAATAGCTGTAGTCGAGGAATAATGTTGTGAACAGCACTGAAAGCATGTCCGGAGTTATGGTGAGGCATTGGCGTCGCATATTGTCTTTCAGCATCCCTAGAGATGTCGGTCAATCACGATACACTTGCGACTTCAGGTAACCCCAAAGCCAATAATCGCACGGACTGAGGTCTGGGGACCTGGGAGGCCAAGCGTGACGAAAGTGGCGGCTGAGCACACGATCATCACCAAACGACGCGCGCAAGAGATCTTTCACGCGTCTAGCAATATAGGGTGTTTTTTCCGTTTTAATAAAACCCCATGTCATTCCAAGCATGTGTGTCAATTTTTACCCCTCTATCTACATTATTCCGTGGTTTATTAAGCTTTCAAATTTATACTGACTTTTTGATCATCCGGTACTTATTTCACCACTGGACTCGCATTCGGGAGGACGACGGTTCAATCCCGTCTCAAGCCATCCTGATTTAGGTTTTCCGTGATTTCCCTAAATCGTTTCAGGCAAATGCCGGGATGGTTCCTTTGAAAGGGCACGGCCGATTTCCTTCCCAATCCTTCCCTAATCCGGGCTTGCGCTCCGTCTCTAATGACCTCGTTGTCGACGGGACGTTAAACACTAACCACCACCACCACTTATTTCACATCTATCTGTGTCCAAGGTTGCTTTAGGTTTGTATTTATTCTCCAAAAAGTCGAAATATTTGTATGTGGACCACTTCGATCTGTATGCGTTCTCACTGCCTCTAAACAAGGTTTTTTATTAATATAGCTGTAAAAAAATAATACACGTATAAAAAATAATACACGTATAAAAAAATAATACACGTATAAAAAAATAATACACGTATAAAATTTGCGTACGCAGTCCAGTGAGGCTACTTTTATTCTCTCTCTACCTTTCACTTCTGTATTACGCCAACAGATTTTTCTTTCTTGATTTCAGGGTTGAGACTGAGGGATTACGCTCGTTTTGTTCCGCGCATCCTCCCTTTTTGCACGATTGTGATCGACTTTTTTATAGGATCCTACAAATGCGGATAGCTTTCGTAAAATTCGACAATGCAGATGCAAATCGCTTAGTTCATTCTCTCGCTTTCAAGGAGCAATATTTGCACTACGCGAAAAAAGAGAAACGAGACAGTTTTTTTCGCACCCAAAGACCTACAGGGGTCTGGCTCAACGCGAAGCAGCCTCGCGCATGTTTTGCAGTGGGCTAAAGTTTACTCTGTGGAAGACTTGCCTCACGTAACTCTTGCACTATGCTGTACTGTGTATACACATCTTTATATGTCTTCATGCAAATATTTCTGCATCAGTTTTTTTTCTTTACTGGGCATACGGCATTGTTCAGACCGCATGCATCAGCACTGACTTTTATCTCTACACGTGGGCACAGATTTACTGGTTTTTGTAAGTTTGCTTGGTTAGCTGTTGATGACGACAGAAGACAGATTATGTTTTTATCTCGTAAACAAAGCAGTGACTGAGCTGGAAGACGCGATACCTGACAGAAATCAGTTGTACGACGTGCTGAATGGAATTAGGAGTCTGATGAGCAAACACTGTGGATTGGTAGTAAACCGAAGAAAGAGAAGAATGACTAGAAGTAACAGGAATGAGATGAGTGAGAAGTCATCAGAATTGGGGATTACCAAGCAGCCGAAGTAAAAGAATTCTACTACCAAGGAAGCAAAGTAACGAGTGACGGACGAAGCAAGGAGAATATAGAAAGCAGATTAGCACAAGCAAAGAGGGCATTCCTAGCCAAAGAATTCTACTAGTATCAGGGCACTTACCGGCCATAATTTGAGAAAGAAATGTTTGAAAATGTACATCTGGAGCACAACATTGTACGGTACTGAATTTTGGATTGTGGGGAACCGAAAAAGAAGAGAATGAAGGGTTTGAGATGTGATGTTATAGAAGGACGCTGAAAATTGTGAAAATTAGGTGGACTGATAAAAAATTAGGAGATTCACCGCAGAATCGGCAAGGAGAGAGATATTTGGGAAACATCGACAAGAAGAACGAACAGGATGATACGGACTAGTGTAAATGCGTCAAGCAGTAACTTCTATAGTACTAGAGACAGCTGTAAGAGGCTGAAAACTGTAGTGGAAGACAGATGTTGGAATATATAGAAGGAAAAATGTCAGACGATATCGCATGCAAGTGCTATTTTGACTTTAAGAGCTTGGTACAGAAAAGGAACTCGTGGCAGGCCGCTTCAAACCAGAAGGGTAGAAGAATCTTATCAACTGCCCCCTTGTCAGTTTGTCAATGTACCGTTAAGACTGTCGGCCCGTGTTCGAGCGTACTTGCGTATAATCCCATGTCGAGCAATTGTGGCTTGATTTTTCTATGATTTTTCTCAGTCACTTTCGACAGATTATGCCATTAAAATTCTGTGTACTGAACTCAAAACTCCACAACTTCTTCAGTGGTCAATCGTCGAGCCACAATCCAGGTGATTTCACGAATTTTTTCAAGATATTCACCGATTCGAACCGTGGTATGAAGACCAGTGCGATATTTGTCAACAGCTGACATTCTATCTCTTCTGCAACACGAAAACAGCCACACACTTGGCGTTCTTCCCCATTACATAATCTTTGTAGGCCGTTTTAAACATTTCAAGAGTTTCTGTGTCAGTACTTCCGAACAAGAAGCGAAACTTTACAGCCGCGTGCTGTTCACGAGAGTCAAAAATTACAGAAGACCTAACACTAAAAAGAAAATCCACGCAAGGCGAATGTGAGATTCCATAGCGACGCTTGGCTTACTGACTCAGGAATGGTAGCTCCATATGTTCTTAGCGGCGGAACACTGTGCTGCTAAACATCACCAAACATCATACCCAAAAGAAATCGGACTGACGTGAAGCCATCCTCGCACCGACGAGGCAGCTGACGTTGATGCGGACATGGACGGGAAATTCAAACTCACGGGAGAGAGCGCGCCCTGTCGTATGGAACGTGCTGGTTAACGTGATTTGCGAATGCAGCGCTCTCCTGCAGCAGCTGTCTCAGCGTCTGCCGTTGAAGTCTGTTGAGCATCCCGGTAATGCTCTCGCGTCGACTAAACGATCCTGCTCTTTGTTGGATCTTCTCACTCACTCTATCAGTCCTACAAGATAAGACTCCCAGATTGATGAACAGTACTCAAAACGCCTCGCAAGTCACTTCTTTCGTGGATGAGTAACATTTGCTTAAGATTCTTTCTATGGATCCCAGTTTGGCGTATCCATTTCCTAATTATTTGTTTGTCCGCCCCCGGTAGCTGAATGGTCAGCGTGACGGATTGTCAATCCTCTGAGCCCGGGTTCGATTCCCGCCTGGGTCGGGGAATTTTCTCCGTCCAGGAACTGGGTGTTGTGCTGTCCTCGTCATCATCATTTCATCCTCATCGACTGCAGGTCGCCGAAGTGGTGTCAAATTGAAAGGCCGACACCCGACACCCGGCGACCGGTCTGCCCGACAGGGAGCCCTAGCCATACGATTAAATAAATAATTATTTTCTTTATGTGGTCATTCCACTTCAGATCGCTCTGGGTACTTACTCCTACATACATTGCAATATATGTATACGTCTAAAAATTCCAATAAAGATTTTGCCTACTTGTGGTTTCCGAGAAATTTGCGATTTTTGTCCATAGATTCCGAGATGTATCCCAAAAAATGTTCAAATCTGTGTGAAATCTTATGGGTCTTAACTGCCAATGTTCAAAAAATGGTTCAAATGGCTCTGAGCAATATGGGACTTGACTTCTGAGGTCATCAGTCCCCTAGAGAACTACTTAAACCTAACTAACCTAAGGACAACGCACACACATCCATGCCCGAGTCAGGATTCGAACTGTAGCGCCTAGAACCGCTCGGCCACTCTGGCCGGCTAACTGCTAAGGTCATCAGTCCCTAAGCTTACACACTACTTAACCTAAATTATCCTAAGGACAAACACACACACCCATGCCCGAGGGAGGACTCGAACCTCCACCGGGACTAGCCGCACAGTCCATGACTGCAGCGCCTAAGACCGCTCGGCTAATCCCGCGCGGCAGGTGTATCCCATTTACGATATTTGTCATCCTTAGGATGCCACAAACTCTTTCTTTCTTGGACTGAAATTATCAGTTTCTCACCGTCCCTTTTTCATACGTTAGGACTTCGGCCGATTCCACCGAAGTCTGTACGTTCGGGCGACGAGGACGGCTGCATTGAGACCGCGCACGTAACGGCGTACTTATTTGAAAAGATCGACCGTCTTCGGCTGACGTCGGTCGTCATCGATTCCACTGTGACCGCAGCCTGACTCGTCCCGTGTGAGGACAACTTAAAAAGTATTTGTAGCTGAATTCGTATTCCCCCCCCCCCCCCCCCCCCAACAGTCCTTAATTCGGCGATAGCCATGTAGTCAAACAAGCTCCGTCGTGGATATAAAGCACCGTCGTATAGTGTTTTTGTGTATCACTGGCGCCCGTCGGCGTCTTGGGCCGTGCCGTTATCGCGTCAGCCGAGTGCGTGGGACGCGTCCCGCAGGCGGGCGCGGCGCGCCGCGGTGCCTCATCGATTAGCGATATGGAAGAGGCGCTCCTCAGTTCTCGCGTAGGGCGGCGTAATCGCCGCTTGGTCACGCTCCAGCCTCCTCCAGAAGTGCTGCGCGCGCACGAGAGGCAGCGCGGCCTACAAGTACCGGCTTACGTCCGCTCAGCTCGGTAGCACGCCGACGTTTATCAACAAAAGTGCCATCACACGGCCGTATCAGTACACCTACGTTCGGAGAATTTGTGGATTTAGAGAACGCCTTTGACTGCACGGTTTGGAATGTGAATGAGACATTCGCGTCGGCACTGTAATAGATCATAGCAAGACCAGATTTACTTCTTGAGGATGACTGGCTATTAAACACACATTATGTGGTATTTTCGTCCTGGAAAACACACTGAAAAGCTTGATGTCAGGTTCTGGCCTACTTCATTGTGAATCTGGACATATGAGAGTGCACTTGAAGCTGAACTATGCATTTTAGTATAGTTACGAAATTCCAGTACTCTTGTAATGTCCTCTGACTTCCTGTTTCTTTTATGACGTGTCAGACCTCTTAATGCTTTATACGTACGAACAGGCTTTTCTACGTCAGCGTAGAAGCGCACCCGCAGTCACGCCTGTTTTCTGGCACACTGTGGCGAAACGAACCTATTTGCAACAGGTCTCGGGAAAATAATGCGAATGGTGGTTTGAAAAGCGTTACTTTCAATTTCCTTTTACCAAGATGAATTTTGTTAATTGTATGTACAATGAATTTCTGATATCACAAAGCGTTCGACTCTCGTTTACAACTTACCACTTTTGAGGACCAGCCTCTTAAATTCTCTTGCAGCTTATCAATCTTAGAGATCAATATTATATGAGAAAGTTTAGCTGTTCTTGTAGCTACACTACGCGTTTTAATTTAAACCATTAGCTGTTCTTGTTTGTGTATTCGCGCTACGTAAGTAGTGTTGCTATTTGGTGACTCTGTCACGTTTTCTATGCTCTGAGTATCTGCTGTCATCGGCTGGCGAGATCATGTGACATGAGCTATGATTGGTTTACAAAAGCGCGTCACAATTTCGATTTCAATGCTTCGGAAACTAACGTGCTGTGTTCGGTGGAATTCGAATTTATACTTTCGTAATACGAAAATATGCAGCGTACACGTTGCTGCAGATAAAAAATCTTTCCTTTTTTTCTGGATTTCGTTTTCTAAAGTGCCGGGAAGTTGTACGCCGGCGTATGAAACGTCTGCCATTCAATTGATAAGTTTTACAGTTCCGATGGAAAGCATACTGTCACTTAACACGGAAAAAGTATGTCACCCGGGAAAACTGTGTTTTTTAACCGAGAAATCCGGGAATTTTTTTCGTTGTCCGCGTATACACCTTGTGTGTGTGTGTGTGTGTGTGTGTGTGTGTGGTGGTATCCTTACGGGATTGGTGTGCGAGCTGAAGTTTTAAATTCACTTGCAGTTTTGCCTTGAAAATGATAGGTGTGCATCTATCGCAATAGTGGCAGTTCTCGACGACGCCACACAGTTGCAACCCCGTAAGCTTTTTGAACACTTATACTACTTCCCAACTTTTCCATTCTCGAATAGTACATGTGAAAAATGGACGCCAAAATCTTCCCGTGCGGTGTCTGATTGACCTATTTTATTACGATGATTATTTTCTGCTTGTGTAGGTGTGAGCAACAAAATATTTTCACATTCGGAAGAGAAAGTCGGTGATTGATCTTGCCTCAACGGAAAACGCCTTTGTTTAAACGATTGACACCCCAACTCTCGCGTCATAACCGTGACACTTCTATTTACTTCGCGATAATATAAAAGGAGCCGCCTCCCTTCTCGATATCCTGCGTCAGTCCTAACTGGCAAGGATTCCATGCTGCGCAGCAGTACTGGCACAAAGCTATCACTTCATGACAATAGTGCTTGTTACAGCCAAATTAACGCAACAGCTGCCAGGCTATATTGGTTTCAACTTCAAAGAAACCAACCTGTGAAGCATGGCCTTATGGCTGCATCACAGCATGCTGAGTACACATTTACGTGACGGTCCAAGTACAAGAGACAAAAATTTACTATATTCGTACGAGCCGTAAGGAGCAGTTATTGGATTGGATGTTTCAAAAAGATCGAAATAAAGGAAAATGGTTCTTTCGCTTAGCACTTTCCAGGGAATGGTAGTTTGTTTCTTTGGGTACACTGAATACACTGGAAATGCCGCAGTCACTGTTTTAGAGGATAGAAGCAACGGACAAGCTTATGCAGTCTAGAAGATTTGATGCGTCTTTTCTGTCAAGGAAACACAGTCTTTGGTATGAGAATCGGACTGTGTGGGATAATAATTAATCCCACTAGATTTTATATTTTAGGCTGGACGTTGGTTCGGCAAAAAAACTTCCAACATCCTCCTGCCGTGCAGGGTTTGATTTTTGGAAAATTCTTTATTAACTGGCATCCGTGTCACAGAAAGAACATCCAGATTTCATGTTGTTATTACCAGCAGTTGAGACTGCGTGTTGTCACGTCTGTCAGCCTTTTTCTCCTTTTATATGTGCGGATTACAGAGCCCATAGTGGAGATGCCATACGTCCACGGACACGGGCGGCGGTGTTTGCCGAGGCGGGGCTGCGGCGGCGTTACAAAGGGCTCCCCGCTGGAGCAGCGCGGCCGGCCGTCCCCTCAATAATTCACAGTATCCAGAAAAGAGCCCCGCTTGGCGAGCCGCCATCACAAGCTGGCCCGCCGCTGCCAAACGTCGCCGCCTCACGATCTCTCCACAAGGGCTTGCTGCAAGCCAGCACTGGTCCACCAACGGACACCTAATTACCCGCCGAGTGGTCTCTCTGCCTACCCGCGACTTCTATTCAAGTAACAGGCGATGGCTCTGTTATCAGCATTTATAAGGCTATATCGTAACAATGTATTTACAAAAGAACCATATATCGATGCAGCACCACGCTTCACCGATCTCACATCACATGGTGTCCGGGCTAGAGGTATACAAAACCATTCGTTTTTATTTCAATACTTATTAAGGTCTTCTTTATTGTCTCCTTGTCCCACGTCACGTAGGGTCGGCGTTGCTCTTCTGGGTCCTTCTCCTTCATAGTGCTCTATCCATAGCCTCTTCCTTCTTCCAACCTATCTCTTAGGTCCCCGGATATCGTTTCCTTCCACCTCATCTTCGGTCTTCCTCTCCTTCTCGCTCCTTCAATCTTTATATCTTTGTTTCCCATATACTCATCCCCTTTTCTCTGTAAGTGTCCATACCACCTTAGTCTGCTCTCTGTATCTTATTCCCGATGGGTCCCACTTTCACAGCTCCTCTAACAAATTCATTTCCAATCCTGTCCTTCCTTGTTACCCCACACATCCACCTCAGCATCCTCATTTCCGCCACTTCCATCTTCCTTTCCTGGGCTACTGTGATTGGCCATGTCTCTGCCCAGTATATCATAGCAGGCCTTACCACCGACTTGTAGACTTTCCCTTTCAACCCAATGCTCACCTTCTGGCCACACTCCACTCCACTTATTTCCCTCCAGTTGTTCCTACCGCAATTTATTCGGTGTTGTATCTCGCTTTCCAGTCCTCCGCTCCTCTGTATGTACGATCCCAGGTATTTAAATTTGCAAACCGATTTCAGCTCATCATCCTGGATGTTGCAAGACCTCATCTGCACATTCTTCAGTGCTAAATATTCTGACTTTGTTCTGCTACTTTTCGTCTCTCTTTCTTCTAGTGCCTTCCCCCAATCCTCTAGCTTTTCCTCAAGTCTGTCGATGCTCTGCTCACAAAGAACCACATCATCCGGAAACAACATATTCCACGGCGCTTCCTTCTTCACATCTTTCACCAGCACATCCATAATCAGGTCAAAGAGATAGGGACTAAGCGCAGACCCTTGATGTAACCCTACTTTTACTGGAAACTCCTTTGTCATGGCCACACTACTTATCACCTGTGTCATTGCTCTTCTGTACATTTCCTTAACTAACCTCACATACTTCTCTGGCAGGCACTGCTCTCTCATGCTTATCCATATTTCGTCCCTTGGGACTCTGTCATATGCTTTCTCCAAATCCGCCTTAAAGCATGTATTGCATCAGTCGTTCCTCCTCCAGGCATGAACCCAAACAGTCTCCTTGCGTAATCTTGCTTCTATAACTCTTTCCCAAATTTTCATTGTGTGTGCCATCAGTTTAATACCTCTATAGTTACTGCAGTCCTGCACATCACCTTTCCCCTTAAATACTGGGATCAGTACACTAGTTCTCCACTCGTCTGGCATCTCTTCCTGTCGCCAAATCTTCGTTAAATCCCAAAGGAACTCAATTCCTTTTTTACCGAGACACTAACATATCTCAACGGGGATCTGGTCTTGGCCAACTAACTCACATTTTTCATCTTCTCTACTGCCCGTTCGACTTCATCTCTACTTATATCCATCGTTAATCCTTCGTTTGCCCCTCCTTCCTCAGTTTTCACTCTTACATTTTCTTCATTCAGCAATTTCTCGAAATAATTCATCTAAAACTAACTTACGCTAAGGACAACACACGCACCCATGCCCGGGGGTGGACTCGAACCTCAGACGGGGGGAGCCGCGCGAACAGTGGCAAGGCGCCTGAGACCGCGCGGCTACTCCGTGCGGCCATGACAGGTGATATGGCTTAGATCCGTTGTCTCAAATCTACCGATCTCGAACTCTTGATCTGTAAACAATATCCTTAATAACCTCCCACCCATGTATCAAACTCCAGCGGAGTGAGATCAGGAGACCGAGGGGGCAAGGCAATGGGACCACACCCACGGGCAGGCACCATCCTGCTAGAAAATAACGTAGGGAGGCATATGTGGAAATGCATAATTCGCCAACGGGCCGTGAGAGGTGTGCCCTATCACTGGCGCCCCAACTACATAAAATGTCCATTCTTTCGTTATAAGGATTTGTTTCTGTATAACTTCTAGCCCTGACACCCACTACTTCAAAACTGAACAGTAACCAGTTTCTAGGTTCTTACCGTTACGGGGACCGGGTTTTAAGGTTTTTACAAAAATAATGATATAAGAAGAGACGGAAGCCAAGATGCTACTCAAACTGGAGGCACTAATGTGCGTCTCGTGCAACTGTTTCAGCGTCATTATCGGCGTCATTTAATGCGACTGTTAGGCGCGTTAACATGGGGCTGGGGAGGACGCTGGTGGCAGAGGGCATGGGTCACATTTCAGTGGTGCCAGTTGGGTCTCTCAGTAGAACGGGTCTCACTAGGCATGGCAAAGCTTATAGACGACAGTTTAGTGGGTGGTGGTGGTGGTGGGATCACTCGTGGAAAAATTCGTGTAGTAGTTTGTGTTAGAGCTGCACCTTTTTTAGACTGAAGTCAGCTGATAGGTATACCTGCTTAAAGGAAGTCCCTCTCACTAAGGTCTCACCTTCAGAGGACATCATGTTTCCAAGCAGAGAAGGAATTAGCATTATCATCAAAATACAAGAGGTATTAGAGATAAAGTTTAGTGAACTGCTTATAGAAATGATTGGTATGTCGGCGCACCACTTAAATAATTTGACAATTCAGAGGCTTCCTTCACCAGGATACATATTAGCTGGCCGATTTTCAAAGAGTTCCTAGGCATCCATTACCAGGATACAGATTAGCTGGTTGTTTTTCAAGCAGTTCCTTGCGGGGTAGGAGAGTGACTACGTACGTAAAAAAACAGTTTTCCATTTGAGTCCATAGGTGTATCAAGGCACTGCACTGAACAGATATTTGAATGTTGTGCAGGGGCTGCTCAATTTAGTGAAACTAGTTGCTGTTTATAGGTCCCCTAAACTCTGACTTCAGAGCATTTCTGCTCAAGCTAGAGGGGGCTCTTGATTCACTTTGTAGGAAGTACCAGAAATTAGTTATATGTGTTGACTTCAATATAAATTTTGTATATGATGTTGGTAGATCTCCTAAATTCATATGATCTGATGCAGATTGTGTTTTTTCCAACTAGGGTGCAGGGGAACAGTAGCACAGCCATAGACAATATTTTTATTCATTCTTGATTAGTAGATGGGCAGCCTGTTAGTAAAAGGGTGAATGGCCTTTCAGACCATGATGCACAAATTTTAACACTAAAAGGATTTTGTAGTCAAACAAATGTCAGATACAATTATAAACTATGTAGAAAAGTTAATCCAACAGCAATAGAGAGTTTTTTTAAATCTTGTCAAGGAACAAGGGTGGCCGGATGTTTATAGTGCCGATAACACAGATGACAAATATAATGCTTTCCTTAACACATTTCTCATGCTCTTTGAGAGTTGCTTTCAATTAGAACATTGTAAACTGGGTACTAGCAGTAATAGGCAGCCCGGGTGGCTGACTAGTGGGACAAGGATATCATGTAGAACATAGCGGGAATTATATAAAAATGTTAGAAGTAGCCACAATCAAGCTACAGTAGCCCAATACAAACCCTATTGTAAGGTGTTTAAAAATGTTATTAGGAAGACAAGGAGTATGTCGTATGCAAATAGCTAATTCACAGGATAAAATTAAAAACATATGGTCTGTTGTGAAGGAAGCGTCTGCTCAGCAGCACAAGGTCGACGATATAAAATCAGTTCGTAGTAAAAATATTACTGTTAATGATAAATCAGATAGATATATGTACAGTATTTAACAATCATCTTCTGAGCATTGCTGGTGAAGTAAATAAAAATTTGGTTTCTACAGGGACTCATATAACTTTCTTGGCAAATGCATTTACGAGATTGATGTCTGAAATACTTCTCTGTGATACAGACAGGGGGAAGATTGAGTCATTAATTAAATCATTGAAGACTAAGGACTCTCGTGGTTATGATGGAGTGCCTAGCAGAATGTTACAGCACTGCGCTGCATATGTTAGCCCTGTATTTAGCCATATTTGTAATTTTTCCATTAGGAATGGTCAGTTTCCTGAACGATTAAAATTCTCAGTAGTAAAGCCACTTCATAAAAAGGAAGAAAGGGATAATGTAGATAATTTTAGACCTATCTTTATGCCATCAGTGTTTGCTAAAGTTATTGAAAAGGCTATGTAAGGATAATTGATCATTTTATATCACACGGTTTGCTGTCAAATGTATAGCTCAGCTTTAGAAGTCAGTTTAACAACTGAAAATACTATATTCACTTTTCTCAGTGGGGTACTGGATGGGTTAAGTAAATGGTTTCGAACGCTAGACATATTTTTCGATTTAACTAAGGCGTTTTATTGTGTTGATCACAAAAAAATGGCTCCAGAAGTTGGGCCATTACGGAATAGGGGGAGTAGTTCACAATTGGTTCACCTCTTACTTTAGCAAGAGAGAGCAAAAGGTCATTATTCACAGTGTTGAGAATGGCAGTGATGTGGGGTCTGAGTGGGGTACGGTCAAGTGGGGGGTGCCCCAGGGATCATTGTTGGGGTCACTCCTGTTCCTTATTTATATATATGATGTCCCTCTAGTATTTCGAGTAACTCAAAAATAGCCGGCCGGTGTGGCCGTGCGGTTCTAGGCGCTTCAGTCTGGAACCGTGTGACCGCTACGGTCGCAGGTTCGAATCCTGCCTCAGGCATGGATGTGTGTGATGTCCTTAGGTTAGTTAGGTTTAAGTAGGTCAAAGTTCTAGGGGACTGATGACCACAGATGTTAAGTCCCATAGTGTCATTTTGAACTCAAAAATATTTCTGTTTGCTGATGACACTAGCTTGGTAGTAAAGGATGTTGTGTGCAACATTGACTCGGTTTCAAATAGTGCAGTTCATGACGTAAGTTCATGGCTTGTAGGAAATAAACTAACGCTAAATCACAGTAAGACTCAATTTTTACAGTTTCTAACACATAATTCAATAAAACCCGACGTTTTAATTTCGCAAAATGGGCATATTATTAGTGAAACTGAACAGTTCAAATTTCTAGGTGTTCAGATAGATAGTAAACTGCCATGGAAAGCCCAAATTTAGGATCTTGTTCAAAGACTTAATGCTGCCGTTTTTACTATTGGAGCAGTATATGAAGTGAAGTGAGTGATGGTTCGACACCAAAATTAGTCCACTTTGCTTATTTTCATTCGCTTATGTCGTGTGGTATTATATGAGGTATATCCACAGAGTAGGTTCCGTTCGGTTATATAAAACAAACCTGTACAGATAGAGAAAAAATAATTATTGTACAAAAATTTACAACCGTTGAACTACTTTCCTACATAGCTCCCGAAATTAGGTAGGCACTTGTCATAGCGTGGCACAAGTTTTTGTATGCCTTCTTCATAGAAGGTTGCCGCCTGTTTGTTCAACCATGTAGTAACATGTTCTTCCAGGTCGTCGTCATCGTTGAATTGTTGACCACCAAGGACAGATTTTAGGTGTAAGATGAGATGAAAGTCGGTAGGAACGGGGCCCGGGCTGTACGGAGGACGATAAAACGCGCCCCGGTGAAAATCCCGTAAGAGCTGTTTGGTCACATTCGCCGTGTGACGTCGGGCATTATCGTGGAAAAAAAACACCTTTTGACAGCAATTCTCGGCGCTTGTTCTGTATTGCACGGCGATATTTCTTAATGGTCGCGCAGTAACCATGTGCATTGATCGTTTGGCCTCGTGGTAAGAAATCAATCAGCAAAATGCCTATTCTGTCCCAAAAAACGGTGCACGTGACTTTGCGAGGTGTCAAGATTTGCTTAGGCTTAACCTTCGTTGGGGATGAAGTGAGCCTCCATTCCATTGATTGCCGTGTTGTTTCAGGGGTGTCGTACGATACCCTAGTTTCATCCCCCTAGACTGTCCGAGAAAGAAAATCATCGCCTTCTTCATTGTTGCGTGTCAAAAACTGAAGTGCACTGCCCATCCGTTGTTTTTTGTGTTGTTCAATAAGAATTTTGGGTACCCAACGTGAGGAAAGTTTTTGAAATTTTAGTTTTTCAGTAACAATTTCATGAATTAGTGATCGTGAGATTTGATAGAAAGGGCACTTAGTATATACTTACGGTTGTGCTTAATCTTCTCTTCAGTTGTGTGAACCACTTCATGAGTAATCACAGACGGGCGTCCGCTTCGTTCTTCATCGTGCACGGCGGCATTTTCAATTACGGGTGACATTATAAAGAAGCACTACAAAGCACACGTCGGAAGCAGCGATCTGAAAATGGATTCAGAGTAACTGCCGCTCATGCTCGGAACTGCGATCGTAGCGCTGCCGCGGATAGAAATAGAAACGGAACTTACTTTGTGGACGACCCACGTATTTTTGTTGAACTCTTCCCATTCTTAAAGGATATTTTTGGCTCAGAAACGGTTGGTTTGGGCAGTAAGCGCTTTAAGTTCGCGACCCTCTTGTCGACTCCTGATCACTGATATGGCCTCTCAATACATATATTCCTTACCATCGTTACTTGTTAACAGTATCAGCTTATTCCGAAGAATAAGCAGCTTTCACTGAGTTAATACTCGACAGAAATCCAACCTGCATTTGGATCGGACTTCCTTAACTCTTGTGCAGAAAGGTGTGCGGTATACTGCTGCATCCATTTTCAATAAGCTACCACAAAAATAAAAATAAAATCTTAGCAGTAATCCACGCGCTTTCAAATCGAAACTGAAGAGTTCCCTCACGAGTCACTCCTTCTATTATGTCGAGGAGTTCCTTGAAATATTAAGTTGATTCTTATGTTATATTGCTGACTGCGTTTACTGAGACTTATGGCTTGACTTTTTTGGGTTCATAAACATTTTATTTTTATGTGTTATTACATGTTGTAATTTCATATACTGATACGTTCCATGACTTTGGACATTTGCTCCTCAATTTGGTACTACGGAACATGTAAATAAATAAATAAGGCTTTGAAAATCAGGCAAGTTCCAGGCATGGACAGCATCAACATCGGACTCTTAAAATACGGTGGAACTTCTCTCGAGATGAGGCTTCTGAATCTGTGTTGTAAAAAGAGAGTCCTCTCAAGAGCATGGCACCAAGCAAATGTTATATCGCTGTTTAACAAAAGGATATAGAAGTGAATGCCAGAATGGCAGAACGATTAGTTTACTGGACGCAACATGCACACTTACGCTAGGCTCCTGAACAACAGATTAAAAGTTACATCACTGTGTTCATTAAGTGGATTTTTACGTAAGAAGACTGACAACGGAAACAGTGTTTGTGATGAAAGAGGTAACTGATAAACATAAGCAATGTAACCGAGAGACCTACTTAGCATTTGTCGATTTGGGAAAAGCCTTTGATAATTGAGGAAAACTGTAGCACTCAGTGAAGAAAAGGGGTTACCAATTATTAAACACGTTAATAAGCGTATACGAAAACACAACACTTACGTTAGGTACAAATAAACAGCTAGCAGCAATTTTCATCCTCTGCGGAACACGTTTGTCTCACCTCCGCCGCCTCGTTGGTGATGAAAGGTGTTGCCAGTTCCCCATTTATATACATGGTGTAACGAGTATAAGTGCAGATATTTCTATCGATGACTGAGGAAGATGTACTGAACAAAATTACATCAGTATTTACGTCATTTACAGACTAATAATTATAGTTATTACAAGATATATCTTTTTTAGGTTGGCTAGTACTTCCAAGTACACGTGTCACGAGCAAACCATTAATGGTTATTTTCCTGTGGGCAGCAGATCAGATGTTTGAAGTGTGGACACGTGGATGCAAAACAGTTAGTCTGACAGGCGTAGTCCTGGTACGACCATACAGAAAACATCAGGTAGTAAATTATGTGAAGCGTTCGTGGGAAGACTGTTCGACGCAGAGGAAAAACAGCTAGCACACTGATGTCCGTACATACTAAGATATCTACAGCTACATATATACTCCACAAGCCACCAAGCGGTCTGTGGCGGAGGGCACAATTCGCGCCAAAGTCATATTTCCCCCCTTCTGTTCCAATCGCTGATCGCGCGAGGGAAAAACGACTGTCTGAACGCCTCAGTACGAGCTCTATTTCCCTTATCTTTGAATGGTGATCATTGTGCTATTTGAAAGCTGGTGGTAATAATATATGCTCTACATCCTCGGTGATGATCGGATTTCGGAATTTAGTGAGCAGCCCTTTCTGTTTAGCGCGCCGTCTATCTACAAGTGTGTCCCACTTCAATCTTATTATGAGATTTGTAACGCTCTCGCGATGGCTAAATGTACCAGTCACGAATCTTGCCGCTCTTCTTTGGACCTTCTCAATCTCTTGAATCAGACCCAGCTGGTAAGGGTCCCATACAGACGAACAATACTCCAAGACTGGACGAAATAACGTATTGTAAGCTATTTCCTTTGTTGAAGGACTGCATCGATTCAGGATTCTACCAATAAACCGCAATCTAGAGTTCGCCTTACCCGTTACTTGTGTAATCTGATCATTCCATTTGAGATCATCTCGAATAGTCACATCCAGATGCTTGACGGACGTTACCGCTTCCAAAGACTGGGCATTTATTTTGTACTCGCACATTAATTGAGATTTTCGCCGTTGTATACGCAGTAGGTTACACTTACTAATATTGGGGGATAACGGCCAGTCATTACACCACGCATTTATTTTCTGCAAATTCTCATTGATTTGTTCACGACTTTCGTGTGATACTACTTTACTGTAGACTACAGCATCATCGGCAAACAGTCTGAGGCAGCTGTCAATACCATCAAGCAGATCGCTTATGTAAATCGTAAAAAGCAGAGGACCTATAACGCTACCCTGGGGCACACCTGAAGTTACAAAACACCAACATATAAAAATATTTACACTTATACCCGTTGTACCCTGAACATACGATTTACTGAAGAATCATCAGCAGAAAAGAATTTACCTTCTAATGACCATTAGCCGAAGACGATACTACCATTCAGAAAGAAAATTAAAACAACAGCTTTCATAGGAAAGGACCTCATGTTTAGAAAAGTATCGGTGAACAATAAATTAGTAGAACACGTCAATCATTTTAATTATCTGGTCTGTGACATCACATACAAGTATGAGAAAGATATAGACAGAACATTAGCAAAATTTTGAAGCATAAGTTGAGCAGTAAACATGTTTTTTAGGAAAAAAGCACAAGAAACAACATAAAGAAATTTTATAAGGTAATGGCCGACCCCTCGCTACGGAAGCGTGTCTACGTCATTTACAAACGTCAAGAAAGTAAGATACAGGCGGTTGAAGTTAGATTTGTTACACCTGTTAAAGGCCGTTTTAAAGTAGACAGATTAAGAATCAGCGACATTAGGAAGCAAAACAAAATCGAAGACAACAGAAGAAAGTGGCGTGACTGTCTAGACAGAACGAACTGTGGCAGACTATCTTACAAAGTCATTAATTATAATCCGATTGGCCGAAGGCGTCTGGCAAGGCCACGCAAGAGATGGGCACCGTAACAGGCAAATACATAATACATAGGAAAGCAGATGAAGAGATGACATAAATAACATTATTTGCCAGAATTGTTTTATTTTTTATTTTACTGAAAATATTTCCCTTTCAAATTTACCATTTTCGCTTGCGTTGGCCCCAGTTCATACTTTACACTTCGATGTTCGAACCTCAAGAAGATGATTCTGTTAGGATTCAGCAGCTTTTGCAGTTGATGAAGATTTAAGGACTTCTTTTTGTTACCATGCGTAAAAAAAGTAATTAGGCCATAAATCAGATGATTACGTGCAATGAGCCATTAACTGCATTTCTTCCCCCTCAGATCATCAATGTGTTTGATGCGCTGCTACACCTGGCATTCCCATGATCAAGAATGATGCGATGTTATCCCATTCGACATTGTCAGTAGTGAGCCATTGAGTGCATAGTGTTTCTGTCCTCTAAAACAGTGATTGCGATATGTCCAGTGTATCAAAGAAATAAACGCTCATTTTCCTGAAAGTGCTAAGCGAAAGAACCATTTTTCTTTATTTAGGTCCAACTTTAAACACCCCTCCATCGATGACTGCTCCTTACGGTTCGTACAAATATATAAAATGTTCGTCTCTTGTTAAGGTGTATACTGATTTCCCATGTCCTCGGTCAAATTTTTTGAGCATTTTCATCCACCAATTGACACGCGCCTGTGTTAAAGCTTCAGTCGACCTGTCCGGAATCTATCGGGAACAGATCTTTGCATTACAGTGTTCGATGTGTCTAAGGATTTCTCTCTATACCTCTACTCTCTGCCATCCCCTTAGTCACGCGTCGATCGTCTTAAATAGTGTTGCACACTGCGTGCGTGTTTTCAGAGGTGCATTCTGACCTGACTACATTTTTATGGATAACGATGCGCTACAGCATCGAGCAGCGCAGGTGGAGCAGCTCATGGAACGAGAAGACATTCGGTGAATGAACTGGCCTTTCCCTTCCGAGCGAGGTGTCGCAGTGGTTAGCACACTGGACTCGCATTCGGGAGGACGACGGCTCAATCCCGCGTCCTGCCATCCTGATTTAGGTTTTCCCTGATTTCCCTAAATCGCTCCAGGCAAATACCGGGATGGTTCCTTTGAAAGGGCACGGTCTCCTCCCCCAAAACAACCCCCCCGTTTCCCTTCCCCCAACTTAAACAGCATAGGACATGTGTGGGATACGTTGGTAAGACGTATAGCAGCATGTGCACATGCACCAGCGACCATCCTGCAGTTCTCAGTTGCGCTGTTGGAGATGTGGAGATATGGACAACTCGTTACCTAACTTGGGACCAGCGTAGGAGCACGTTGCATAGCATGCACTGCCGTCCATGGTGATCACACATCCCATTAAGACCTATGTCCCACCTTTTCTAATGTACAGGAGACCATCGTGAATTGCGATGATTTCAGTGCAGTTATGGCTTTTGAAAGAAACTGTCCTTTCTGTTCGTCTCATTGCGTATTTATTTCATTTGCCTTCTGTACTACACTGTAGTAGTTCTTTCCGTGTACGGCCCAAGTTTAATCGAGCTACACTATGTGACCAAAAGTATCCGGACACCTGGCTGAAAATGACTTAAAAGTTCGTGGCGCCCTCCATAGCTAATGCTGGAATTGAGTATGGCGTTGGCCCGCCGTTAGCCTTGATGACAACCTCCACTCTCGCAGGCATACATTCAGTCAGATGCTGGAAGGTTTCTTGGGAAATGGCAGCTCATTCTTCACGGAGTGCTGCACTGAGGAGAGGTATCGCTGTCGGTCGGTGAGGCCTGGCACGAAATCGGCGTTTCCAAACATCTCAGAGGTCAGGACTCTGTGCAGGGCAGTCCATTATAGGGATGTTATTGTCGTGTAACCACTCAGCCACAGGCCGTGGGTTATGAACAGATGCTCGATCGTGTTGAAAGATGCAATCGCCATCCCCGAATTGCTCTTCAATAAGGGGAAACAAAAAGGCACTTAAAACATCGATGTAGGCCTGTGCTGTAATAGTGCCACGGAGAACAATAAGGGGTGCAAGCCCCCTCCATGGAAAACACGACCATACCATAACACCACCGCCTCCGAATTTTAGTTTTGGCCTTACACACAGTGGCAGATGACTTTCACCGGGCATTCGCCATACCCACACTCTGCCATCGAATCGCCACATTGTGCATCGTGATTCGTCATTGCACACAACGTTTTACCAGTGTTCAATCGTCCTATGTTTACGCTGCTTACACCAAGCGAGGCGTCGTTTGGCACTTACCGGCGTAATGTGTGGGTTATGAGCAGCCGATCCACCATCAAATCCAAGTTTTCTCACGTACCGCCGAACTGTCATTGTACTTGCAGTGGATCCTGATGCTGTTTGGAATTCCTGTATGATGGTCTGGATGGATGTCTGCATGCCACACATTACGAGCCTCTGCAACTGTGGGCGGTCTCTGTCAGTCAACAGACGGAGTTGACCTGTACGGTTTTGTGCTGTACGTGTCCCTTCACGTTTTAGGGATGTTTAGGAGTGTGGAAATCTCGCGTACAGATGTATGACGCAAGTGACACCCAGTCACCTGACCACGTTCAAAGTCCGTGAGTTCCGCGTAGCGCCCCCTTCTGCTCTCGCATGATGCCTAATGACTACTGAGGTCGCTGATATGGAGTACCTGGCAGTAGGTGGCAGCACAATGCACCTAATATGAAAAACGTATGTTTTTGGGAGTGTCTGGATACTTTTGATCACATAGTGTATGTTACTTGGCAGTGACACGTCATGCGAGAGCTACTTTCGTCCTTGCGCTCCCATCGCCACATACGTTCCGGCCGCCCTGTTATCCTGCGATGTGTGTTATTCGATTCACTTTCGCCGCAGTGTTTTTTGTGTCAGTAATGAGCTGTTATTGAATTACATAGTCGTTTTGAGTACTATTATGCCCATCTCTGAATTATTTCCGCCCTCTGTACTGTCGGATTAGAAGAAAACCACACTGGAGTCCGACGTCAGGTAACGGTCCTCGTCGTGTCATGACGACATGAAGATAATGCAGGCGTTCTCCTAAACATGGTAACCACATCTGCTATGTGCAGAGTGTGGTGTCACCGCCAGACACCGCACTTGCTAGGTGGTAGCCTTTAAATCGGCCGCGGTCCATTAGTATACGCCGGACCCGCTTGTCGCCACTGCCAGTGATAGCAGACCGAGCGCCACCACATGGCAGGTCTAGAGAGACGTACTGTCACTCGCCCAGTTGTACAGCCGACGTTCATAGCAATGGTTCACTGACAAATACGCTCTCATTTGCCGAGACGATAGTTAGCATAGCCTTCAGCTACATTTGCTATGACCTAGCAAGGCGCCGTATTCAATTGATAATTAATATTGTGAAGCATGTACCGTAACGAGAGATGTTCTACAATTGTGGATTAAAGTTAAGTATTCTACCAGTTACCTCCTGTTTTGCTAGTCTTATTTCTCTGACCTGTTCCAGACCTCACACCAGTCAGCGTGTAATTAAACGCGTGCATTTCGGCCTCCTCTAGAAAAAACAGTGTTGGCTCTTCTGCCAACACTACACAGAGAATTAGGGAAACGTGCGACCATGTTTCGCAAACTAAGGAAAACTCGTCATATGGAGATCTTGGTTGTTGTGAATAAATAACTGTTAAATAGAAATACTGGGTGTGACTCAGTGGATTTCATATGGCAAACTCAGGCAGTAGGTTCTAGGAATTTTCGTGATTTACATCCCTTCTTTCACCTCTATCAGTGACATAGTGTGAAAATTGTCAAGTTGCACCAGGCTACGAAGTCCGCGTTGGAGTGTAGGTCCTTGTATAACTAGGTGCGTAAGTGAAGTCGAAGGCAAGGGCATACCACCTTCGTTAGGAATATTCCTAGTAAAATACTGCGGAGTTCAAACCAACGTTCGGATTGTGGGAAGCTTCGCCAAGTACTAGATGCGTGTTTTTATCTAAATGCTTTCCGTCTGTCGTTGTCATATTTTTAGGATGTACCCAGAGACTATGTATATATTTTTATTATTAAGAAAATAAAATAATTACTGGGGCTCGCAGCCACTGTGTCAAATAGCGCCAGTCGATGCCCGACCTCATAACTCCATGAACATTTGGTACGCCTGGAAAGCCTTAAAAAGTACGTATTGCTTCAGTTGTTGTTCCATATTTCATTGTATACACGGACAATTGCTGGGTTGTTTCTGATTCGACGCTTTTGATAGCAAGTCTCACATTGTGTTTAATTTATTTCGTACAGGTAATTTTGCTAACTCTTCTTTCTCTGTTTGATGGAGAATAATTTCTCTGTAGGTCGTGTAATTAGGAATATAGTCTGCACTGTATTTTGACACGCTGTGATATCTCTCTCCAGAGAGAAACTGCAAAACATTTTTACACGGGTGGGTGGGTAGAATTAAGCCGTGCAAAGGTAGGTGTTCTGAATTGCGCTGTTCAATAGGTTAGCATAGCTTTACCTTTAATCCATCTCATTGCCTACTTTCCCGTGCATTGTCATTAGCTCGCGACGTCTGAGTTTTCCCTCCACGGAAAGTGTGCAGTATCGATGCAAAAATCCGTATTGCTTGTTATTTCATTTCTGTGTCCTGTTTTGTCGCCTAAATTTGCGCACTCAACATGAGATGCTGACTGTACACTGTTGATATTAATGACTCTATCTCCATTGGTGGCAGAGCAGCAATCACAAGACTGTTAATACGCCAGATCAGTGCGGAGTTGTTCTCCCACCAGAAGTTACAATGGATGAAGGAATTCAGGTTACATATTAGTATTAGACAGTTAATTTGGTACAGCATCTTTCACTAGGAGGGGAGGGGGTATAGTCTGTCGGTAAACCGAAGGGCGAGCAGCTATTGTGGTTGGAAAGCAGCCTTCCTCGAAAGACAGCTACATCTCATGTACAGGCGAGCAGTTAATTAATTTCCTGTCTAGCACTGCAGTGCAACTTGCAGTTATCGTAGTTCGTGTTCGTTTCTTCACTTAATTATATGAATTATTGAATTCTGTATTCTGTACAGTGTTAATGAATTTAGTCTGAAAATGAACACTACTTGGGCACGTCTGCCCTCTGCGTGGCTGTTGATTAAAAATGCACGCTGCAGACGGATCAGTCTAACCTTGTTAAACAGTAACCTGTTCGTTCTTCCAATGTGCCGACCATAGGGGTGGAAAATCGAAAGCAATTAGGTACTGAAAGGTATAACAGAGCAGACAATTAAACATGAAATTCGTGGAACATAAAGTGTGAACTGGTGTTTACCCATTAATGCAGCGTATGTGTGCACACTTGTTCAGCATGGCTCGAAGTCGTTTCAAGCATAGAACATTCGCGCGCATTGTCACTTTACGGCAGAAAGAATTGCTAATACGGGAAATGACTCCTAGAATTGGCCTGAACAACGGTGAGGTCATTCAAATTTTCAGCCTCTGTCTTGTGACACGGCCTTGTCTCGCAGGTGCTCCCAAGCACTTTCTTTTTTAAAGGGTAACTGGGAGTTTGTGACGACCCAAATGGTATGTGAAGGTGGCCTCTAGAAGTCAGCAGGGAAGAGTCTGCCATGTTTTGGGCGGGTTTCGTGTGTACGGATTTCCCCCTTTTCGTTATTGATGCTGTGCAGTCCCTAGAGAAGATCCTCCAACCTGTCTTCCAGCTCTGAAGCCAGCATTTCGGCGAAGAATTCGTTTCCGAAGATGACGATGCACGAGCACGCTGCGCCCGCCTCGTGATCACGTTTGTCCAAGAGGCAGGAATAAACAGAATTTGATTAAGTTGAGGCATGTGCTGATGTGACCCCCTATTGAGCGTGCTTAGACCGATTCAGACTAGTGCTGCATCGTCGCAGGAACCCTCATCACGCACTGGATGGCCTCAGGGGGGCCGCCGTCAAAGTGTGGAACAGGTTTGAGCTGCAATCTCTTAATCACCTTGTAGACAGCATTCCAAGAGGATACATGGTCGACCAGCACGCAGTTGAATAAGGCTTATCAATTACCAATGTTAGAGACTCCGTGACTTTGAATTCAACAAAAAATGGAAAACTGCAACCATTCACGTCTATGAAGTAATTCGTCCATTCCATTAACTAGTTTTAGAAATTTTCAGGCTAATATTCAGATGGTGCACATGGTTGAATGTTTATTTCATAGCGCGACGCAGGTTCTGTGATAAGAAGAAACAAAAAAAGAGTTAAATATGCCGCCATGAGCAATGTTTATAGACGAATTGTGTCGAAAAACGAATTCTGTTAGTTACTGCGACAGTATGGGAAGCATCGTAATTGGTATCCACCTGGCAGTTTCCACTGATTTCCATTGGTCACATAACTCATGGCGATACATTTACAGTCTTTTTATCTACATTCTTATCACAGAGTCAGTATCCATATCACGCTATGCAACTTTCATGTGCACCATATGATTAGCCTGGAAACGTTTGAAAAATCTAGTTACTACACTAAACAAATTATTTGGAAGACGTGACTGACTGCAAAAAATGGTTCAAATGGCTCTGAGCACTATGGGACTTAAAATCTTAGGTCATTAGTCGCCTAGAACTTAGAACTACTTAAACCTAACTAACCTAAGGACATCACACACATCCATGCCCGAGGCAGGATTCGAACCTGCGACCGTAGCAGTCCCGCGGTTCCGGACTGCAGCACCTAGAACCGCACGGCCACCCCGGCCGGCGACTGGTTGCAGTTTTCTGTATTTATATGCTATTTAATGTTACCACGTAACAGATTTTGAATTCATGGATGGGCAAAGATGCCGCACGGGATTTTCCGAGCGGTCTAAGGGGCTGCAGCTATGGACTGTGCGGCTGGTCCCGGCGGAGGTTCGAGTCCTCCCACGGGCATTGGTGTGTGTGTTTGTCCTTAGGATAATTTCGGTTAAGTAGTGTGTAAGCTTAGGGATTGATGACCTTAGCAGTTAAGTCCCATAAGAAATCACACACATTTGAACATTTTGATGGGCAAAGATTTTCCAGCAGTCTGTCTTTATTTTGATGTTTTTGTTTTTATTTCAGAGTTTAGTTTTTCAGTTTAAATCCAAGCTTACACGCGCTTGCAGGTATGCACGTAGCGCAAAACTATTCTTGGGCAATTTATTACCAGTCAAGATACAAATTCAAATTTTCAAATTTCTCTTCCAACTTACGGAACATAGTGGTGCAAGTTCCGCAACTGTTGTATTATTCGGGATCAAATGACAACACCAGTTGCATTTATGTTTGTGTTTTTGATTTGGATCTAGTGCCTAACTATCGGAAAAAAAATGGACTGCGTCAACACGCGTCTCACCAGTCTGCCTGTGTACTCCCACGACAATAGACATTAAGTTCATGTTGCGTATATTACTTTCTTAAATTGTGGCCGAGTTGCTGTACAACGTTATTTATTTTACGAGGCGATTTTTGATGTCTGGACGATTTGTTATGCAACATCAGTTATTTTGCTATGCTTGTTTCGACGGTGTCCCTCGTTACTTTCTTTTTCATATATCTTATTCCATTTTCTTTTCTTTTTTAAGTTTGTCCAGGTAATGACTGGAAAATGGGTTTGTTGGCCGAAATATTAGAAAAAAATAAAAGCATTACGTGCAACTAACTTCGTCATTTGGTACGAAGCCTTAAATTTTCAGCATACCGCTGAAGGAAGGGGGAAAAAAGGTTCGTTTTGTGCAGATACGTAATTCTAAAGGCAATCCTCTTAGTACTAACAAGGGAACCTCCCCATCGCACCCCCCTCAGATTTAGTTATAAGTTGGCACAGTGGATAGGCCTTGAAAAACCGAACACAGATCAATCGAGAAAAGAGGAAGAAGTTGTGTGGAACTATGAAAAAAATAAGCGTAATATACAAACTGAGTAGTCCATGCGCAAGATAGGCAACATCAAGGATAGTGTGAGCTCAGGACCGCCGTGGTCCCGTGGTTAGCGCGAGCAGCTGCGGAACGAGAGGTCTTTGGTTCAAGTCTTCCCTCAAGTGAAAAGTTTACTTCCTTTATTTTCGCAAAGTTATGATTTGTCCGTTCGTTCATTGACGTCTCTGTTCACTGTAATAAGTTTAGTGCCGTGTTTTGCGACCGCACCGCAAAACCGTGCGATTAGTAGACGAAAGTACGTGCCTCTCCAATGGGAACCGAAAACATTTGATCGAAAGGTCATAGGTCAACCGATTCCTGCACAGGAAAACACGTCTGATATATTCTATACGATACTGGTGACGGCATGTGCGTCATATGACAGGAATATGTTGTCGACCCACCTAACTTGTACACTTGGCGAATGGGTAAAAAGATTCTTCTACCTTTCCCGATTTAGGTTTTCTTGTGGATGTGATAATCACTCCCAAAATAGTGATGAAAACATAAGAGTGTGTCACATAAACTGCAACAAATGAATGCAACAGTTTCACAGTCGCACAGTTTTCCCTGTGCTCTGTCAAAAAATATGTTTTTAACGTTTTCAAATTTTTCCGTGTGTAGACCGTCAAATCCTGCATATGTCCAAGCAAATCTGAACATGTCCTGGAATTTTGGAAAACGAAGTTGATTATGTGTGAGTGCCTGAACATTGATAATTGACACACGATCACATAAACAATACTGCTCTGTGTACCTGTGCAGCTTCGCAAAATAATTGTCTGAAAATAAAAAATTAAAGTTTTCACTCGAGGGAAGACTTGAATCAAGGACCTCTCGTTCCGCAGCTGCTCACGCCAACCACGGGACCCACGCCGCTCCTGAGCTCACACTATCTTTGGTGTTGCCTATCTTCCACATGGACTACTCAGTTTGTATATTTTGCTTTTTTTTTTCATCGTTTCACACAACTTCTTCCTGTTTTCTCGAGTGATCTGTGTTCAGTTTTTCAAGGCCTACCCACTGTGCCAACTTATAACTAAATCTGAGGGGGATGCGATGGGGAGGTTCCCTTGTAAGTTACCATTGAATGGCCGTCGAAACTCTTAATGTTAGATGTAAAGTGTGAATGGTCCGTAACATAGTATTAACTCTCCAGTATTTTAAGTCACGCGCAGTCGTGACAAAGCATTCGGTACTGGACGAAGTGCGATGTTACGAATGGCCTCTAGCTGAGCGCAGCCCTCTTGGTCAGCGATATGAGATTCCGGTCACGCGGCGCGTGGCCGTTGTCATGTGCTACGGCTGGTGCATCCGCTCTGTAAAAGACGGCCGTGTTGTGTTGCAGGATGCGCGCCCGCTGTTAGGCCGATGGCCGGTGAGCGGAGGAGGGTGCGCTGCCCAGCTGCCTGAGCCCGCTGCCGTCTCCACAGCCGGTGAGTAGCACGGCGGCCGCCTGCACAGCGCTCTAGCTGCGGGTCCACGCTTCTCCATACTGTTCAGGCATTGTCCTTGGTGGGCTTTCCGGGATCTTTTGTCTCTCAAAACAGTGATCATGTATTGGCATTCGCATTTTGTTTTATCTTCATTCCATTTCTTGTTTTCCAGCCTACAACATTGCTTCAAAGACTACGAGAAAGATATTGTCAGATTTGATTTTTTGGAGCGCGTGTGCGTCATACTCTGATGGCTCCATTGACAAGAGCGCTGCCCGCGAAATGCAAAGGTCTCAGCTATATGTGCGGTCTGTCGCACAATTTTTTCACGTCAGGAATTTTCTTAGGTTTATTAATTAGATTTTTTCTTTAAATCTATTTTACTTTCAATGATCAATTCTAACCAGTAGTATCATTCCACATTAGTGTCGTATTTCAGCTACTAGTATAACACTACAGTCCGCTACTGCTATACCATAACCTCGAAACTGGAGGCAGTTTGTAAAATAGAATTATTTTATTAGAGTAATTATGGTATAAAGCAAGAGAGCGGTGTTACCCTCTGAGAGGAATTTTGTTATGTTGACCGTGTTGTACCTAACGGGGGTGGCTTATCGGAAATGAAAGTCAGAATTACGTAAATATTCAGACAGTAACAAACAATATTTTACCTATCTACACTGTTCAAAGAACAAGGAAAACTGCCGCCAGCCTAATTAGGCAAGAGGATGATTGACATTCTTGTTCAAGAATTAAGTATGAGTAACCTTAACGGACAAACACAACCTATATTTTGCCACACGCGAGTGCAACGAACTCTGACACCTGCATATGTTCACGGTTAAGTTTGGAAGCTAACAGAGCAGAACAAACTATTTGCATAAATATAACAGATAACGAAACACACTATTACTTTTAGGGCTTATTCAAACTAAATGGTCTTCATAACATTACTATTAATATTCACTGCAGAATCATTAATTGGACATAGGTTCATTATTATTGTTCAAATATTTTCCTGGCTGACATAAAATTATAAATGTAGTTCACTGCAAAATTATGAACTAGTCACAGGTTAAATATCTCTCAACTAAATACTATTCTATTTAGAATGAAAGTTAAATGGAATTCACTAAAAGGTTACTTCTCACTGTCTTTTCAATAAAGAAATTATTGTTTTCATAAATAGTGGTAAAGGATAACCTGTGGATCTTATTACACTATTAATATGCACTTTCAGTACCCAAAAGAAACAAGTGCTTAGCAAGCATCCAACTTTCCACAACTTCAGTTCACGACTTTTACTGCAGTGAGACACAATGTTGACAAATTTACAAGAAACTGACTCACCTCTTAAAACTAAGCAAAACCTTGTAAGCCCCAGTTTTAAGAATTTTAATTTTTAAAAGAAACAGCAAATTGTATTTATTACCACAGTCTTCTACTTTCAAGTAAATGATTAAATAGGTGACTTTGAAACTCCAAAAAAACTTTAAATTGGACTGATTCCATCACTGGGAGGCTTTCACAAGACTACATTTACTACCTCCCACAATTTCACTAAATCCACAGTAAATCTGAATACTCTCTTCTTACCAAAGATCAAACAACATTACTTAATTAACTATTTGGCTCAGAGGGTTTTATTTTTTCCACAAACTAGGACACTCGGTAATCATAGTTCAAATGGAGAGGAACTTGAGAGGTGTTGTGATAGGGAAAAAATCAAGGTAGGTACATGAATTCAGTTATAAGTTACCTTATATTTGTGCACACTAAGACATTAATTGAGCTGATCCTTCACTGTACATTACTATAGTGCTCCATTATAATGATTGCGCAGTGTGGTGGCAGCTGCATATTGGTAGGTGGATTTGCAGCCAGAATTGCTGCACTCTGTCCCTTCTTGGTGGCGATGATAGATACCAGTTCCAGAATAGTTCCAGCTATTTATCCACCCATCCGAGGCATTGGAAGGCGTCAGGAAAAGCCTCTCTCGGAGCCAGCACAATATACAACATTTACATGGGCAGTTCACAGTTTACTAGCTAGTCCCCGACTGACTTTTCTTCCACCTTTTCTACCTAGGCCAACCACAACTTGCGCGCACTACAAAGTTCCGTTCCCGAGGGGAACCACTCTACCTCTTCCATACAGAATAACTATGAATCTTAAGTGGTCAGCAGTTTACATAACAACAAACAACATTTTAAATAAAACAAAGCCTTTGCACACATTAACATTTCTATAAAAAAATTATTTAAACAAAATTAAAATTATATACAGTAAGTTTTGTCTCCCTCCAAATGAGACAAAGAATTTAAATGATAGGTACACTACATTGCACGGAATCAAACCATGACATCAAAGTTTTTTACACAGAAAATAAGAAACACTCTCATGATATCGATTCAATCCAACAACATTTACATAAACTCAACGATGTAACATTAAATAAAACAAAAGGCAAAATAAATCAGTAGAGCATTAGAGCTATGGTGTTACACTAGTTACCAACCTGATATACGAGGGTGAGTCAAATTAAAACTTTAAATTTGTAATAACAAATCGAAATTTTGCACCGTTATCCTGTAAGTTGGTAAGTGTGCTACAAACAGCGTGCAGAATGGCGTGTAGGTAGCAGTATTGTGCAGATGCACACATACCGTCGCAGTATCAGTACAAAGATGGCCGCCCCACTTGCGACTTGCACCAGGAAAGAACAACGTACTGTTATTCGGTATTTGCGTAGTGAAGGTGTGAAACCTATTGAAATTCATCGACGAATGAAGGTTCAGTACGGTGATGCATGTTTGTCACAGCAGCAAGTCCACGAATGGAGTAGGAAGTTCGCAAATGGTGTGACTTCAGTGGAAGATGCTCCTCGTCCAGGTCATGCACAACGAGTTGTGGCTCCACAGAACATTGCAGCAGTTGAAGCCATAGTGAAGGAAAACCGCCGAGTGACTCTTAATGACACTGCAGTATGTTTACAGGTTGTTCGTGGGTCAGCACACCACATTGTGCATGATGTGCTCCAGTGTTTCAAAGTGTCTACAAGATGGGTGCCACGGCAGCTGACTCCTGAAATGAGAGAACGATGTGTTGATGCTTTGGAAGAACTTCTTCGGCGCTTTGAACGAGAAGGTAATGGCTTCCTTGCAAGAATCGTTACTGGGGTCGAAACCTGGGTTCACTTCCACCAACCGGAAACGAAGAGAGCGAGCAAGGAATGGCGCCATTCCTCATCATCAAAACCGAAGAAGTTTCGAACAGAACCATCAGCAGGGAAGGTTATGCTGACTCTCTTTTGGGACGAAAAAGGCGTCATTTTGGAGCATTACATGCCTAGAGGGACCACTGTCACCAGTGCATCATACACAGGTCTCCTCAAAAATCATCTGCAGCCTACAATCAGATCAAAGCGACGTGGACTGCTGTCAGCAGGTGTCCTTTTGCAACATGACAGTGCGAGGCCCCACACTGCCCGTACAACAGTTGGAACAATCACAGACCTGCATTTGGAGTGTCTTCCTCACCCACCATACTCATCAGACCTTGCCCCAGGCGATTTCCATATGTTTGGACCACTCAATGACGCAATGGGAGGAAAGAAGTTCCGTTCTGATGAAGAGGTACGCCACGCGGTGCATGAGTACTTGCGCGGACTACTAAAGGAATTTTTTTTCTAAAGGAATTTATGCATTTTGTAAGCGCTGGAGGACTTGCATTGAGCGTGGGGGAGATTATGTTGAAAAGTAATACAGCTTTGTACCACTTCTGCACAATAAATAATATTTTTAAAAAATATTTAAGGTTTTCATTTGACTCACCCTCGTAATCGTACAGTTTCAAAGCAAATATAATGTACACCAATGTCAAAAAGTTAAGCATTTGCACAAAAAGAGGACATATTGCCTTATAAGGCTGCAAAAAGCATTACTGAACAAGCTACAGAATCACAATACACTTGGCGCACAGGAGTGCCCAAAACATACTGTTCGGTAAGATACACTTTGTGAGAAAATAACACAACAGGGAAATCTCTTCACACAACAAAAGAAGCTGTTAATGGAGAATTTGGTTACTCTTAGCAGCCACAGATTTTGCATAGCAACGTGGCATGCTCTATTCGAGATGGTTCAAGAGCTCTCTGGGCAGTCGATCCCACTCCTCAGCGAGACCGGAGCGGAGGTCTGAAAGAGTCTGGGACGGAATATACACTACTGGCCATTAAAATTGCTGCACCACGAAGATGACGTGCTACAGACGCGAAATTTAACTGACAGATAGAAGATGCTGTGATATGCAAATGATTAGCTTTTCAGAGCATTCACACAAGGTTGGCGCCGGTGGCGACACCTACAACGTGCTGACATGAGGAAAGTTTCCAACCGATTTCTCATACACAAACAGCAGTTGACCGGCGTTGCTGGTGAAACGTTGTTGTGATGCCTCGTGTAAGGAGGAGAAATGTGTTCCATCACCTTTCCGACTTTGATAAAGGTCGGATTGTAGCCTATCGCGATTGCGGTTTATCGTATCGCGACACTGCTACTCGCGTTGGTCGAGATCCAGTTGTTAGCAGCATATGGAATCGATGGGTTCAGGAGGGCAATACGGAACGCCGTGCTGGATCCCAACGGCCTCGTATCACCAGCAGTCGAGATGACAGGCATCTTATCCGCGTGGCTGTAACGGATCGTGCAGCCACGTCTTGATCCCTGAGTCAACAGATGGGGACGTTTGCAAGACAACAACCATCTGCACGAACAGTTCGACGACGTTTGCTACAGCATGGACTATCAGCTCGGTTACCCTTGACGCTGCATCACTGACAGGAGCGCCTGTTCAAAATGGCTCTGAGCACCATGGGACTTAACATCTATGGTCATCAGTCCCCTAGGACTTAGAACTACTTAAACCTAACTAACCTAAGGACAGCACACAACACTCCGTCATCACGAGGCAGAGAGAATCTCTGACCCCGCCGGGAATCGAGCCCGGGCGTGGGACGCGAGAACGCTACCGCACGACCACGAGCTGCGGACGGAGCGCCTGTGATGGTGTACTCAACGACGAACCTGGGTGCACGCATGCCAAAATGTCATTTTTTGGGATGAATCCAGGTTCTGTTTACAGCATCATGATGGTCGCATCCGTGTTTGGCGACATCGCGGTGAACGCACATTGGAAGCGTTTATTCGTCATCGCCATACTGGCGTATCACCCGCCGTGATAGTATGAGGTGCAATTGGTTACACGTCTCGGTCACCTCTTGTTCGCATTGACGGCACTTTGAACAGTGGACGTTACATTTCAGATATGTTGCGACCCGTGGCTCTACCCTTCATTCGATCCCTGCGAAGCCCTACATTTCAGCAGGATAATGCTCGACAGCATGTTGCAGGTCCTGTACGGCCCTTTCTGAATACAGAAAATGTTCGACTGCTGCCCTGGCCAGCACATTCTCCAGATCTCTCACCAACTGAAAACGTCTGATCAGTGGTGGCCGAGCATCTGGCTCGTCACAACATGCCAGTCACTACTCTTGATTAACCGTGGTATCGTGTTGAAGCTGCATGGGCAGCTGTACCTTTACACGCCATCCAAGCTCTGTTTGACTCAATGCCCAGGCGTATCAAGGCCGTTATTGTGGTCAGAGGTGGTTGTTCTGGGTACTGATTTCTCAGGATCTATGCACCCAAATTGTGTGAAAATGTAATCACATGTCAGTTCTACTATAATATATTTGTCCAATGAATAACCGTTTATCATCTGTATTTCTTCTTGGTGTAGCAATTTTAATGGCCAGTAGTGTACTTCGCCTCCCGATCCCATCCCAGGTATGTTCTATAGGACTGAGATTCGGAGACCTCTTTGGCCAGTCCATGCGACGGATATCTTCACCCTCAACGAATTCATCCACCAGAACAGCTCGATGCGCACGGGCGTTATCGTCCATAAAGAACAAGTCTGGACTAGCTGCTCCTCTGCAAAGGTGAACATGTGGTAGCAGTATTTCATCCCTGTGCCTCTGAGAATTTACAGTATTCCTGTGGTGACCAATGAAGATGCGCAACTCCGCACGGCCTTCCAACATGATGCCTCCCTCCTTACATCATGACGCCATCAACACCAAACCGATCTCTTTCTACGATGTTGTTAGGGTAGTATCGGTTGCCAGGTTCTCTCCAGCGTAATGTGCAACGAGAATCATTTTGCAAACTGAAACGGGATTCATCTGTGAAAAGCACATTTACCCATTCATTCAAGATCCAGTTTTGATGTTGCCAACTGCACAATACACGGGCCGATTTCTGTGATGCACACGTCTGCCAAATAGCCCTGCTATTCTAAGCGTCAAGTACACAGTTTATCGGGAAACAGCAACTCCTGAGGCAGCTGCAAGCTCCGTAGCCAATTGTAGGTATACTCAGATTTCTTTGGGCAGTTACGGCCGCATAGTGGTTATTCTTGGTCGCCTTATGCTGGTCTTTGACGAACATCTCCTGTGTTTCGAAACCGTTGCCAAAGACTGGAAACGACACCCTGAGGTACATTCAAGGATAGTGAGACTTCGGTCTGTGTCTGGCATGCTTCCAGGCAGGCATGTATTCTGCCCTGCAAAACAGGATTCAAATGGCGTCTCTGTGACATTATATTGTCAGCTTCACCAACGGACAAACAAGACTGGGGCTTAAGAGGTCCCATGCACTGTTTGTGTTTATCTTTCGGTTACGCCACTATTTACGGCACGGAGTACTCCTTGTGAGTAAGTATTTACGGTGATGTTGGGCGATAGCTCACCATTTCTCTTTTCATTTTCGTGTTCTCGTGATCATGCTTAACTTCAGGACACTTGTGTAGATTGAGACGTTGTTAGTAAAAGTCCTTGATTAGCCAAGATAGACTCACTGGGTCGCGTTTGTTTCCAGTTTCTAAAATGATTAGCTTAGAAATAATTTTAGAACATGATTTAATTGCCTTAAAAGGTGGTGCCCGTCGAGTTTTGTGTGCTGGTCATGATATCGGTGACTAGTGCTCTGTTATGTAATATTATTTATTGTTCCCCGGCCGGTCCTAGGGTTTTTGTTAGCTGTCGATATTTTCACTTGGACAACGACGTGTTAATGTGAGAAATACTGAGTTGCTCCGTGGTTCAGAGTCCACCTTGAAAACCCAAGTTTTTCTGTAAAATGCTGGGTAAGCCACTTCCGAAGTCGGAGAATGGCAAGGGCATACACCCTCCAATAGGATCTACAATCAGCCTAAATGTTGAAAAAGCTTTACTTTTTACTTTATCTTAATGAGGCGATAATTGCTAATTCAGGCCTGATTGATAAACATGCAGGTCACCCCTAATCCCTTTTGCTGATCGAGGAAGACTAGGAAAGGGGCCCTAATTAATAATTCGGATACAAAGTATAGTCAGTTGAAGGCTGGGGCTGAGGCCCAGAGTAAGAAACAGGATTCCAGATAGGATATAATGAAAATAGTGAAGTGCGATGCTCTTTTTTTCGTAAAAAAGTGCGATGCTCTTTTTTCGTAAATAGCAAAAACAGCATGTCTTTTGCGTAACAACATTCGATTTAAATGGAATGGTAAACCGTCATAATATGAGAATATTGGGTACGAAACCACCACATGAAGTTGTACGACATGAGAGGAACTCTCCAAAATTTTATGTGTTTTGCGCAGCTTCACGGGAAAAGGTATATGGTCCATTTTTCTTTGCCGAGAACACTGTCGCAGGAAGCACATGTCTCGATATGCTTGGGAACTTCATTTTCCCACATTGGAGACTGATTCGAACAACTTCATTTACAATCAGTGTGGGGCACCGCCACACTGGCATCTGGAAACGCGGGAATTTTTAAATCAAAGGATTACTGAGCGTTGGATCGGTTGCACTGAACCAAATCATTCAGCCTTACATTACTGGCCTCCAAGGTCACCGGACCAGACTGTGTGTGATTATTTCTTGTGGGGGTTTATAAAAGACACTTTTATGCCCCTCAGTTACCAACAACAATGAATGAACTGAGACGTCGCATAACTGTAGCTATGGAAGCTGTAACATAAAGACAGGCTCGCTGCAGTGTGGGAATAAGTTGAATACCGCATTGACATATGCTGTGGATCTCAAGGGGGTCATATTGAACACCTATGGAAAGGTACGAAAAAAACTGAGTCTCCCGTTCATCACAAAACAAAATACATTGTATATGTTTATTAGTCTAGAAATATAGACGTGCCAAATTGGATGATTCTTTTTGATACATCCTGTATTGAAAACTAGGTCAAAGATCTCTAAGATAGTATTTTGGTGAACATCTGTGGGATAGTCCAGTTCCCTGTATTCAGCAAAAAACTTATCATCGAAATATTTTTGTACTATACGACGACAATACAGTCTAAAGATCTTTGACCTACTACTCAATGTTTTGTGCAATTGTAACACTTATACCTCTGATCTTCTCTTCAGTACTGCTCTGTTTACGCATTCAATTAGCATGTTTGGCTTTAAATTCCTGTGAGGCATACTGGAATTCATGACATGCTCTACATATGAGACGTCGCCATTTTTTAAGTAATGACAGTGTGATGTGTTGTAAACTGTTTTTGCACTTGTTTGCAAACGAATTTGTGACATTTCCTTTATACTACATGTATATTTTTGTGTCTTTGGATAGAATCCGTGAAGATGGTCTGCGACTGAAACCGGTCGATATTTGTGTTTCAAACAAAAATAGCAACTGACAGTCAAACATGCATTTTATACATTACTTGACGCCTGTTAATAGTCACCTTCCAAAAATGTTTTAACAGTCTTGGATGTGGCTTTTGTTACTCACTGTATGTTTCTGGGCGCCTTCTTAGTAGGCAGACTCCAAATGCGAGGCGCGATGTGGAAACGTTCGCGAAGCGCGTGGCAGTGGGGGTTTTGGACGCGTGCCACAGACACGCTGCACCGAGGAAAGCTCAGGAAGCCGCGCCGCGCATCCCTTCCGCTCGTAACGCCCACGCCAGATAGCAGACAGTCTTCCAAAACCCACGGCCGCGCTTCGCCGCATAATTTAGTTCTTTGCGCCGCATTTAATGTTACTCTTTTCCTCGCCTTCTACCCAGAGACGGTGTTACTTACACTCCGACGACCATCAAACATTCAGAGAGCAAGAGAGGGAATTTTTGCGAACTACGCGACGCACATTTTCAAAAGTAAAATCCGATCACGAAAACAGAACATCGAACGTCAATGAAACTCCATATATGAGGGCGTGCCAAAAGTAATGCCTCCGAATTTTTTTATTGTGTTCTCAGTATTACATGTGATGCACATTACTCGATCGACTTTGCCGCTTCACTGACGCAAGTTTGAACCCTCTACCGCTAGAGGGCTCGGATTATAGGGTGTAACTTGTCAGTCTGTAACGTAACTATGTGATCTAGTTTCGAATTCGAAGAGTTCGCCCACACAAGGACCTCCCTCTCCTTCAGCACGGTGCAAGACCCCATACGAAAGCTACGACATTCGCAGCAACCCGACGCTTTGCGTTCACTGTCATCGATCATCCTCCTTACCGTCCCTACTACGCCGCATCCGATTTTCATCTGTTTCCGGAACTTAAAGAACACCTTTGAGGACTTAACTTTGATAGTGATGAAGCGGTACAAACAAAGTTGAGACTGAGGCTCCGTCAACAAAATCAAACATTCCACAGTGACGATATTAACAAACTGGTCTCTCGTTGGGAGAAATGTTGAGAAGTAAGTATGTAGACATTAAGAATAAATGTGTGTTGCGAATACATAGAAAGAAAGATCCTTTATCATTTACCTACAATATAGCAGGCCAGCAACTGGAAGCAGTTAATTCCATGGGCAGCTGCCCCCCCCCCCCCCCCAGAAGATATTCGCAGTTTTTTACTAGTTTACTGTTTAATTTAATAAGAAGTGCTACATGTTTTCCCGGATTGTACAAGTGCATTCTTGTATTTAAAATGTTTATTAAAAGCAGTTTTTCACTGGTTTACTGTTTTATTTAATAATAAGTGCTGTATGTTGTCTCGAGTCCTTGTTTCCTGAGGCTAGTATGACTTGCCCCCCCCCCCCCCCCCCCTAGTTCAGATTCTGGGTACGCCCTTGGTTAATTCCATAAATTATCTGGGAGTAGGCATTAGGAGTAATTTAAAATGGAATGATCATATAAAGTTGATCGTTGGTAAAGCAGATGCCAGACTGATATTCATTGGAAGAATCCTAAGGAAATGCAATCCGAAAACAAAGGAATTACGTTACAGTACACTTGTTCGGCCCACTGCTTTAATATTGCTCACCAGTGTGGGATCCGTACCAGATAGGGTTGATAGAAGAAATAGAGAAGATCCAACGGAGAGCAGCGCGCTTCTTTACAGGATCATTTAGTAAACGTGAAAGCGTTACGGAGATGATAGATAAACTCCAGTAGAAGACTCTGCAGGAGAGACGCTCAGTAGCTCGGTACGGTATTTTGTTGAAGGTTCGAGAACATACCTTCACCGAGGAGTCAAGCAGTATATTGCTCCCTCCTACGTATACCTCGCGAAGAGACCACGAGGATAAAATCAGAGAGATTAGAACCCACACAGAGGCATAGCGAGAATCTTTCTTTCCACGAACAATACGAGATTGGAACAGAAGGGAAGAACTGATAGAGGTACTCAAAGTACCCTCCGCCACACGCCGTCAGGTGGCTTGCGGAGTATGGATGAAGATGTAGATGTAGAGTGTGAATCACTCATATTTTATTTTAAAGTATTGATTTTCCACATAAAAATTTGGAGGTATTACTTTTCAGCACGCCCTCATACATGAAATTTCAAAAGTTGCTCGTATTCTCCAGGTCGCATTTTTTACTGTGGAAACATTTAATCAGAATTCCAATGGTTGGGATTTGTTGTAGTACAGTGGTCTGAGTTGTGAGCATTACACTATATTAAAAATAAGAAGCAACTCGTTCCTCGAAGGGTACGGAAATGTGCACACACAAGTTCAAAGTTTCACGCTGTCTGGGCTTTTGGCGACAGATGGTCGTTATTTACTGCCGTGTATAAACGAGATTCATGTTGTCAGCTTTCCGCCTCGTAGAGTCCGAACGACACTTCTTCAGTGTTTCACGTACACCCAAAATACCGTTCATATTTTAACATCCTTGAAATCTGCCAAAAGCACACCTTTTAGTTACAGAACACACGATACATAATTTTCCTGTACAGAATACATTTATTTGAACTTTTTTGTCTTTGTTGAATTGTGATTCTGTGATTCTGTTGCTAAGTAAAGTGCTTTGTAGGCTCCAGATTGACTCAAGAAACTAAAAACTAATCACGAGCTGCCGTTTTATTTTTAGAGGTCGATTCAATAACTGTAAACAACGTGCAATAAAACAATTTGTTTGCACAGCCCTTTTTGTTATGCTGTCACAAGCAACAATGTAGCAACTGTGAGAGGAAATTGGCCTACTCGCAAGCAAAGGTTCTTACATGCTGCTGCGAAAAGTTGATTAGCTTACACAGGTATGTTTTTACCTCCAATCATTCACTGATCGAGGTGGCGCAGTGGTTAGCACACTGGACTCACATTCTGGAGGGCAAAGGTTCAAATCCCAGTTCGACCATACAGATTTAGGTTGTCCGTGAGTTCCCAAAGTCGCTCCAGGCAAATGCCGGGACGGTCTTTTGAAACCGTACGGCCGATTTCAGTCCGCATCCTTGAAACATTGCGAGCTTATGTTTCCTCTCTTTAAACTCTAATCTTCCTTCATTCCTTCCAGTCATATCTTACGTTAACGACCTGTTCCATTGTTAATAAGAAGAGGAAGAGAAAGCGGACAGAGAGGACAGTTGCCGGCCGCGGTGGCCGTGCGGTTCTACGCACTTCAGTCCGGAACCGCGTGACTGCTACGGTCGCAGGTTCGAATCCTGCCTCGGGCATGGATGTGTGTGATGTCCTTAGGTTAGTTTGGTTTAAGTAGTTCTAAGTTCTAGGGGACTGATGACCTCAGATGTTGAGTCCCATAGTGCTCAGAGCCATGACATGAAGAGAGGACAGTTGGAATGTTGTCACTATCGACACAGTCGTAAATTAGGGCGAAATCGTTCCTGTAAAACCATTATAACGCCTTTTTTCCTTATACCTACTTGTTTCGTTGAGCTATGAATTTTATTTTCACTTATTCTTTTTTTTTAAAAAAAAAAAGAAAAGAAAAAGAAGCTTGGATTTTAAGAGAGAAACTACGAGATATCTACACAGCTCTTCCCAGCTTCTCCTCTGATATGATGATATGATATGGGTAGCTATAAAGAAACACTTCCAAACAGTATGCGGGTGTCCATTTCATGCTGTTGTGTCGCGTTAAGAACTAAAGCTTTGTATAAGGGACAGTCAAATGAAAACGAGGTAGGTGGGAAGAAAGTGAGTAAACTGTTTATTATTTCAAAAGTAATGGCCATAACTGTTAATATATTTATTCCACTGTGAGACAAGAAGTCGAAATGGTCGTGCAGAAATGTTTGCGTTTGTCATGATTGTTCCCAGGCATGCACCTCTTCGTTCGAAGCAAATCGACGGCTCCGAATGTTGCTGGGGTTGTTTCGACTACACTGCTGAAGTTTCGATGGGAAACCTATACACATCATCCATACAGTCCCAATCTGTCCCCAATATGATATACATAACTTTCAAACCCTCGATTTGCTTCGAACGAAGAGATGCATTGTTCCGTAGACAAACACAAACATAAACATTTTTCCATGAAGGCACTGACCGTGTTGTCTCACAGAGAGATAAATATATTTACAAATTTGGCCATTACGTTTGAAATAAGAAACAGTTTACTTATTTTTTTAGCACCTGGCTCGTCTTCATTGGAATGTCCCTTGTACATCGGAAGCGTATTGACTTCAGTTTTAATTACATAAAAACAGTTAGTGCAGTGAATCGCTTTACAATTACAAACAACTTAAGCTGAAATAATCATATAGAAAGCGTTGTGAGGAAGGTGAATCAAAACTGCGTTTCATTGGCAGAACACTTAGACGGTGCAATAAACCTACAAAGGCCTACGCAATGCTTGTGTGTCTTACTCTTGGAATGTTGCTGTACAGTACCTTATGAGGTTGGATTAACGGATGGCATCAAAAACGTTTGAAGAAGGGGAGCTCGTTTGTTATTATCGTTATAGTCCGCCCCCCGATAGCTAAGTGGTCAGCGTGACGGATTGCCGTCCTCCGGGCCCGTGTTCGATTCCCGGCTGGACGGGCATTTTCTCCGCTCAGGTACTGGGTGTTTTGTTGTCTTCATCATCATTTCATCCCCATCCGGCGCGCAGGACGCCCAATGTGGCGTCGAATGTAATAAGACCTTCACCAAGGGGGCCGGACCTGCTCCGTAAGATGCCTCCCGGCCAATGACACCAAACGCTCATTTCCATTTTCCATCGTTAAATAGGGAGAAGAGGGAGAGAGTCACGGTTATGATTGGTGAGCTGGGCTGTCAACCATTAAAAGAAAGTCGTTTTTCGTTGCAGCGATATCTTTTCACGAAATTTAAATCACCAGCTTTCTGCTGCAAAAATAGTTCGTTGATTTCCACCTACATAGGAGAAAAGACCATCCAGACTAAATAAAAGAAATCAGGTCTCAAACAGAAATTTGTAGATTTACGTGATTCTCATATACTATTGGAGGGTGGAACGATAGAGAAGTAGACTGAAGTACACGTATCAAACTCTTAAATGAGAACTGCAGAGTAGAAGTGTAGATGTTGTGGCGCATCATAAGGGGTGAGACTGGAGACTTTCAACAGCTATCTGGATGAACTTGCTTCCACTTAAATTTGAACGACCTGGGTGACCTGGTGGTTAAGACACTGCACGGTGATCGGGAGGACGAAAGCCCATGCTCAACACCGCTTCCCCCTCTCCCACCTCCGGTAGTTTTTTCCCTAAATGCATTTAGCAAAATGTTGATACGTCCAAATACCTGCCTGAATGCCATATTATGCTCCGTTTGTAATGATGTTGTCGTCGACGGAATGTTAACCCTCGATCTGTGTGTTGTCCACATTTACTTGGAGCCCTGTCATTTCCGGCGACAGCCTTGCAGCAGCGATAACACCCGTTGTCGTCAGATTACCGAAGTTAAGCGCTGTCGCAAGGTCTGCCGAGGGCTGTTGGCAGCCGGGGTGTATTCAGCTTCTGTGAGACCAATCGAGGGAGTTGAATGACTGAGAATTAGCGGCTGCGGTCACGAAAACTGACAACGGCCGGATGCGCGGTGTACTGACCACACCATATCCGCATTCAGTGACACCTATCGTCTGAGCAAGACACGGCGGTCGGTCGGTAGCGTTGTGGCATTCTCGGAAGGAGATTTTGTCATTTCCAGCTCTTCTAGCTTTGTTAATGTCTTACAAATGATAATTATTGTGCCTGGACGCAGGTGTTCGTAGTTATGACTCGACAGTGCATTTTTAATTACTTGTGTGCAGGGGATAAGCATCATAGCTTGTGGTGCAGACAGGGACAGAATTAAGGCACGAATTTCGGGTGGCACCGCGGCGCGCCTCCCGCCAGGGAATTGGTCTCGGTCTCGTTGCGTTTTTGTTTTCCCCGCCGGCCCGGAGGCGTCGGCGGTGCCAAAACCGGCCGGCGAGTACGCGTCAGCCGGCGGCCAGAAAAACAATGGCGTGTCGGATGGCAGCCGCTCGGCTGCTCTGCGCTGCGTCGCTGGGCGGCGTCCAACGGCTGCGCTGCGGGCGCGCCCACCAGGTCGCCGGCGGGCCGCGCAAGGACGCGCCAGCGCTGCCTGCCAGAGGCCGCTTCCTGTAGCAGGGGCACGCTAGACATTGGACGCACACGCCGCAAGCCATCCTGCGGTGCTCGGCAGAGGTGTCCCCTCCCCCACTCACCTTCTCTACTCTCCCAGTGGCGAATAGTGCGTGGGAGAACTTCTGTCGGCAAGCCTTCTCATGCATTTGAATCTTTCTAATTTTATTTTCGTGGTCTTTTAGCTGGATAAAAGTAGAAGGTATTAAAGTTGGAACGTTCCTTTCGTTCCTCCTCGAAGCTTCCGTGGCCTCACCCGAATTAACACTAGCGGTCGCAGCTCGAATCCGCCTACTCTTGCCGATAAGCACACGCAAAACTCTACTCCGCGGATTCAGTTGAAAACGTTTATAGTCGAGTCCGAATTAATTCTCTGCGTTGCTGCATGTAAAGGCTTGCCAGCCTCGATTTGACCCGCGAGACAGAGTTAAAATTACCACCAATCCAAGTCAACAATTAAGAGTTTTGAAACTTCCTGGCAGATTAAAACTGTGTGCTGCACCGAGGCTCGAACTCGGTACCTTTGCCTTTCGCGGGCAAGTGCTCTACCAACTGAGCTACCCAAGCACGACTCACGCCCCGTCCTCACAGCTTCACTTCTGCCAGTATCTCGTCTCCTACCTTCCAAACTTTACAGAAGCTCTCCTGCGAACCAAGCAGAACTAGTACTCCTGAAGAAAGTGAGTCGTGCTTGTGTAGCTCAGTTGGTAGAGCACTTGCCTGCGAAAGGCAATGGTCCCGAGTTCGAGTCTCGGTCCGGCACACACTTTTAATCTCCCAGGAAGTTTCATATCAGCGCACACTCCGCTGCAGAGTGAAAATCTCATTCTGGAAACATCCCCAAGGCTGTGGCTAAGCCAAGTCTCCGCAATATCCTTTCTTTCAAGAGTGCTAGTTCTGCTTGGTTCGCAGGAGAGCTTCTGTAATGTTTGGAAGGTAGGAGACGAGATACTGGCAGAAGTAAAGTTGTGAGGAAGGGGCGTGAGTCTTGCTTGGGTAGCTCAGTTGGTAGAGCACTTGCCCGCGAAAGGCAATGGTCCCGAGTTCGAGTCTCGGTCCCGGCACACAGTTTTAATCTGCCAGGAAGTTTCATTTCAGCGTACACTCCGCTGCAGGGTGAAAATCTCAATTAAGAGTCTTGTAGCTACAGGGTGGCTATAATAAGACTTTCGCTGCTGGAGAGGACACCGACGAAAAACGAGTGATTGTGTGACAATGAAACTTTGTGGAAAATTTTATAAGGACATGCGGAAGAGAAGTAACGAATAAACCATTCAGATAGATACCTTTTAATTTCCACATATGATGGTAACATCTGTTATTTGCGTGTCATAATTACATTCCAAGATATAATGTGAAGACCGTGTGCGTCCAAGAAAGGCTGGAACGGCACTGGAGACTGTTCTACTGCTGCTCGAGATAACTGCGGACCATGGAAAGTTGAGCTGTCGTATCTGAAGATCGCACATTGCGTCCAGATTCTCAGCCATGGAAACAGTAATTTTTCAACAATTTGTGGCGCAGATGGACGTCGGCTTCTCCCAAGAGCAATACCCAAATCACCAGTTTCCGAATCATGTTCTTTATCCCCAGGTGCGGACTGTCTACCTATCCGCGTTCCTTTAATGCGTCGATACTTGCGAAGAACAGCAGTCACGTTGTTGTTGTTTTGATAAAACAGCTTTACGAGTAAAGCTCTGCCCACCTTATCCAGGCCTGTGTTGACTGTCTGCAACTTTGGTGCACACTGATGCTTGTGTTTCATCCCTCCGTCACGATATCAGTACCGGTGCCTAATGGCGGATCATGACGCGAACATTACTAATAACGGGAATCCTGCAGCGTACAGTCTGATCATCGTCCCTATAAAGTAGGTTATCCGCACGCTAAGTAGTTTTCTGCCTACATTGGCTCAAGTAGCGAAAATTTAATTTTAACCATCCTATATTCCGAGATTCGATCACTGGACTGGAATATCCTGACCAGTAGTAGCTCATACATTTGTGTAAAGATATATAAAAATTACTCGGCCTGTCCCAATAATGCGTAACTTCCTTTGTGCGGTCCCTTCGTATACTGTATAAAGGAATAGTAACAATCGTATAACACTCTCTTTCGATATGTCTAAAAGTACATTTACCCCTGAAGATTACCCTAAGTTAACGACGGCATTCTGTGTTCTAATTGCTAGAATGCTTCAAACAGTCACAAAGCTGATCTGATATTCCGTATTCTTATATTACGTTCATTAGGTGACAGTGTGGAAATGTATGAAAGCATTGCGGAAGACAAGAAACACATCAATTAGACGCTTGTATGTGATGCTTCTAGATCTTGTAGAGGGACAGAGCGAGCTGGGTTTCACACAAGCGTTATTTGTGGAATCCATGTCGTTTTTCGGCTTCTAGAAAAGAGAATTTGTGAGCCATAAACGTGTTCCTAAATTGTACAACAAAATCACTTCAACGATATACCTGTAGCATTATAGTTGTGTGAATATGTTCGTTTACCTACCTTGAAAAAGGGAATGAGCAGCGCATTTTTCCAACCGTTTGGGACACACAGGTCCTACAGCGACCTGTGATAGATTGCTGCTGACAGAGGAGCAAGTTATTTCGCGTACTATATGTGGATTGGTATAGGTATCTCATCAGACCCAGTCGCCTTTCCTCTGTTGAGCGATTTTAAATGTCTGTGGTTCCTCTACACCACTTAAGGCAAATTTCAAACTGGTTCCTGAGAAAAGGACGCGGCTGATTCCTTCACCATATGACGACGTAAGGAAAACCAAAAAAGTCACGTCGACCATAGTGTCACACACATTACGAGGTGCATTCAAGTTCTAAGGCCTCCGATTTTTTTTCTCCGGACTGAAAAGAGATAGAAACATGCGCATTGTTTTAAAATGAGGCCGCGTTCATTGTCAATACGTCCCAGAGATGGCAGCACCATACGGCAGATGGAATTTTACCGCCAGCGGCGAGAACGAGAACTGTTTTAAATACTTAAACTGGCGACGTTTTCCTTACTTGAACATCGTGCAATCATTCGTTTTCTGAATTTGCGTGGTGTGAAACCAACTGAAATTCATCGACAGTTGAAGGAGACATGTGGTGATGGAGTTATGGATGTGTCGAAAGTGTGTTCGTGGGTGCGACAGTTTAATGAAGGCAGAACATCGTGTGACAACAAACCGAAACAACCTCGGGCTCGCACAAGCCAGTCTGACGACATGATCGAGAAAGTGGAGAGAATTGTTTTGGGGGATCGCCGAATGACTGTTGAACAGATCGCCTTCAGAGTTGGCATTTCTGTGGGTTCTGTGCACACAATCCTGCATGACGACCTGAAAATGCGAAAAGTGTCATCCAGGTGGGTGCCACGAATGCTGACAGACGACCACATGGCTGCCCCTGTGGCAACGACAGCATGAATGGGACTTTCTTTTCGTCGGTTGTGACAATGGATGAGACGTGGATGCCATTTTTCAATCCAGAAACAAAGCGCCAGTCAGCTCAATGGAAGCACACAGATTCACCGCCACCAAAAAAATTTCGGGTAACCGCCAGTGCTGAAAAAATGATGGTGTCCATGTTCTGGGACAGCGAGGGCGTAATACTTATCCATTGCGTTCCAAAGGGCACTACAATAACAGGTGCATCCTACGTAAATGTTTTGATGAACAAATTCCTTCCTGCACTGCAACAAAAACGTCCGGGAAGGGCTGCGCGTGTAATGTTTCACCAAGACAACGCACCCGCACATCGAGCTAACGTTACGCAACAGTTTCTTCGTGATAACAACTTTGAAGTGATTCCTCATGCTCCCTACTCACCTGACCTGGCTCCTAGTGACTTTTGGCTTTTTCCAACAATGAAAGACTCTCCGTGGCCGCACATTCACCAGCCGTGCTGCTATTGCCTCAGCGATTTTCCAGTGGTCAAAACAGACTCCTAAAGAAGCCTTCGCCGCTGCCATGGAATCATGGCGTCAGCGTTGTGAAAAATGTGTACGTCTGCAGGGCGATTACGTCGAGAAGTAACGCCAGTTTCATCGATTTCGGGTGAGTAGTCAATTAGAAAAAAAATCGGAGGCCTTAGAACTTGAATGCACCTCGTACTAGAAGGCGACTAAGTGTTAGCTGTCTGTGGCCCTGCCATCTACAGCGCCCCTTCAGTTACCCCAAGCGGCGAATAAGGCAATCGCGGTGATCCATCTCGAGATCACATGGGCTGGGTAGAAAAACATTTGAGAGTCAGGAAAGAATGCAGAATGTGTTATTTAAGTTGCAACATCAGAATGTCTCGAATGCACTTCTCACTTTAGTACATTAAAAAGCAAATTCGCACAGGTGATAGTTGTCTACGACAGGTCACTGTCAACTTTCTACTAGACGGAGCTGTTACAAATGAGAAGGGACAACTCCATTTTTAAACGGAACCCCTATTTGTAACTATTTGTGTTATTGAGTTTTAGTCCTACTGAGTTTGCATTAATTCAGTTAGTCTTCTGGTACAGTACGAAGTTGTAGCTTGACTTTCCTTAATGGCTCTTCTGTCGTACATATTGTCACGTAGAAGATGATGTAATTAGATGAATGTCGAACACTAACTTCACCTAACGAAGGTTTATTCAGTGCTTGCACATACAAGAGCGCGGAGCGAACTGCCTCCGGCCAAAACACATACAGTATAATATACAACTACAGAAGATTCCAGTACAGTGATTCTTGACATTTTTGGATACTTCTAGAATATGCTCAAACCGAATACAGAAATTAAAATTGTACAGTCCAGATGAGTTTTGAACACACGACCCTTCGTGCAACAGTTCAGTATCATAACCACTACACCACGGTACTACTCGGCTTCTTCTGCGACAATATCTACACATAAAGAGCGTTCTTCTGTATTTGTCATCAGTCTGTTGTACTACACCAGCGTAGGGCACACCATTCGTCCTTCTTGAAGTCTTTTGGTATAAGCGTTATTTTTCTTAATTCTCGGTAGTTAAAATAACGAGTGAAATATAGTATTCTTTTGTAATAATGTCGTGTGACGACGGGCTCCCGTCGGGTAGACCGTTCGCCTGAACAAATGGAAATTATTGTAATGTAATTAATGTGTAGTCCATAAGAAATATCTCAAAATGTTGTCATCCTTTACACTGAATGTTTCCCGGTGCTTACTCTTGCCGCCAGGTAAACCGTACGTCTGAAGAAAACAAAACAATTAGATGATTTGTTACGGGAGAACAGCGCTAGGCCGGCCGGAGTGGCCGTGCTGTTCTAGGCTCTACAGTCTGGAGCCGAGCGACCACTACGGTCGCAGGTTCGAATCCGGATGTGTGTGATGTCCTTGGGTTATTTAGGTTTAATTAGTTCTAAGTTCTAGGCGACAGATGACCTCAGAAGTTAATTCGCATAGTGCTCAGAGCCAAAAGCGCTAGTTCCTGTTGCTGTAAACCATCATGTAAGTTCTCCAGGTGTCGCCGTGATAGACGCGCGCGCATAATCTCTTACGGCGGCTTGCAGAGTTTCGAAGAACAATAAAATATCTGCCTATATCCTTCATTAAATATGGTTTGGTTTGGAAAAGCAGAAAGAAAATTGTGAGAGATCAAAGCTTCGAGTTGTCCTGTGGAATGTGAGAGAATGGCTCAATTGGAAGATACCTGCCCACCAAAGACAGAAATAACGATTCAGTTTCAATACATATTTTTGTTTATTATAAACGTTCGATCCGTAGATATAATTTACCGAGGGATTAGCGTCATCCGTACAGCATGTCTTTCACTAGGAGTTTCAACCTGAACCATTTCTGTGAAACTATTCCCTCTCCCTCTTTGTGTGTGTGTGTGTGTGTGTGTGTGTGTGTGTGTGTGTGTGTGTGTGTGTGCGCGCGCGCGCGCGTACATGAGAGAGAGAGAGAGAGAGAGAGAGAACAGTTGCATTTCATGGAAATAAATTTCTTGTTGATTTATTACCCTGACTTAGTAAAACGATTTAACAGGTTGGGAAGCAATGTACGATTAACAGCGATCATGAATAAGATACTATACGCACACAAAAAAGGCGGCGGCAGCCACCTGCAGGAGTATTCGGAGAACCTGTCTATCGATCAGTTTTATTTAACAGGCAAGGATCTGGAAGGAGAAGTGTAGGAATGTGAGGACAACATACTACCTCTTGGCACGCGATATCTGCATGCTAAATTTCCGTATTGGGTGATGAAAAACGTAAGTATAGTACGGTGTCGACAACGTAATCTCACTTAGGCCAAGGCAACAGCTACCCGCTTGAAAATTCTCTGCCACCAGAATCTTAATGTAATTGACGAGATTTACAATAGTAGTACTCTATAATCAGTAACACTGGAGTCTTGTATGAGTTTTCGTTGACAGATGCACTGCAGTTTTCAGGATTCTCCTGATTAAAGTTTTTCTTCCATGTGCCTCCCTTACTGCTGATTTGTCATGTACATTCCACTTGAAACTTCCAGGAGATTATAACTGTGTGCCCGCCGAGACTCGAATCAAGGACTTTTGCAATACTCCAGAGTTATGGTCCCGGTCTGACACACAATTTTAGTCTGCCAGGAAGTTTATCAGCGTACACTCCTCTGCAGAGTGAAAATTTCATTCCACTTAACATCGCTCCGTAATGTTGCCGCTCGATGCTAAACCACTGTGACAGGCCTTAAGAGTGTAGTACTGGCGATGAAATCGGGTACTATCGTTTCTTCCATGTTTGTATCAATAACATTTATCTACATTCAGGAAGAGTTGACATTTAATCTACGAAATGTAAAGACTAAATATAAATTGTTCAGCATTTCGTTAGTCGTCTGCCGAAATTGTTTTCCTGCAGCAGTATCGTCAGAGAACACGATGTAATTTTCTTCTCTCTCTCTCGTGAACGTTCGCAGTTCGCAGCAGTTGAGCACGTGGTCCAGGCAACAACGCAACGTACGGCTCACGCGATTTCGCTATCCGACGTAATTACACTACAGTCGACAGAAGAAAAACATTATTTACGAGCTCGGATCCACAGTGCATACTCCATTACGCGTCATTTTGTTGTAACAAGTATTTCCACCTTCGCCTTGGCTCGAAAGAAAGACTTGATTATTCAGAGCTGCTGCACTCACGAGATTTGATCCCTTCAGCTCTCTGATTGCACTTAGAACTACTCTAGAACCGATCAAGACCGAAAGCGTTCCCTCGTTGAAACTTCTCGAAATCTTACAGAAACAAAATAAATTTTCATGATAATATTTTAAACTGCGGAAATTAAACTATCACACAAAGCGAAACACGTTAGTTACAATGGGAACAGCGCGTTTATTTCTGTCAAGACAAAAGTGGCCTGGTTGCTTCAAATTAACTTAGCAGCTAGGCTTCGTTACGATACACGCCAAAGTCAGAACTCTTGAAGATTATCTCCATCGTTTTGTACACGTCGGGATTCCAGCCTACACTTTTGAGAAGATCCATTTTCTGAAATTTCCAATCCAGAGAAATTTTACAAAATTTTTAGCGTTCAGCCTTTCACCCAATCAGACCATGGTTGCTAACTGATTGGCCTTTGTCTTAATGGCAATCATTCATAGTATACAACAACTTCTGCTTGTTGCTACCTCATGGCAAGACCCATCGCTACAATTTTTTTACGTTCACTCTAAGGACCAGATAATGAATCCAAAGCATTTAGATTCAGTACTCAGGCTACCCTATAATTTTTCTGTCCGTTACCAGTTCTCTCACTTTGGTAGTGATTTGTAAATGTTAAAAAAGTCAAGTTGCTGAAACCTTGCAGTTTGAAATGCATTGTGGAGTGTTTTGACATTCTGTTCCGTCAAATGTAAATCGACCTTCAGACAGTCGGGCTAACGCCTCTGTTCGGTGACTGGGCTGTCGTATGAAATTATACAGTCTTGTTAAACCTTGTACCTCGACTTCTGCAAATCGCTTGAGAAACGCATCGTACAATCATGTGTCCTACAATCACGCGAAAGACGAACAAAATCGGTGACTCATGAGGCATATGCTTTCGTCGTCAGTGGCAGCAAGTTACACCAGTGCTGTGGTAGCCTCATGTCCCATGCTTAATCGATATTTATATCATACACTTCCTGAGCCGCTGGGTCCATTTCAGCTAAACTTAGTACGCGTATATCTTAATATCTCATTGTGCGGATAAGAACCTCCTACCACCCATTGGGGTATGATGAAAACGGCGTGACGTACAAGCATAAATCAGGACGTCTAGAACATTTTCAGCCAAATTGTGTAGATACATGACTCATTATGTGTATAAAAATACTGCGGTGGTAATATATCCCTACCACCCGTAGGAGTGCCAGTGCGGATGAGATGATGTGACATGTAAAAATGTAGCTGGTCGTAGGTTGTGTTCCAAAAATGAACAGCTTAGAAACAGAAGTGATGACACTTTTTGCAGGACCTGACCATCATTTTGCAGGACAATGCTTAAGCACGTACTGTGCAAGCTGTTACTGATTTGTTTGACTGATGGGGCTGCTAAATGCTATACCACCTAGTGCACTCCCCTGACTTAAGCCCTCGTGAGTTCAGCTCGATTCCTAAACACTTCACGGCATTCGCTTCAGAACTGCCACAAATTTGTCGGGCAATAGACCGCGCCGCTCGAACTGTCAACACAACTGGCACAGCTAAGAGTATCCCACGTCTTCCACATCGCTGGCAACGGGTTACACACAATGCTGGTGACTACTTTGAAGCTCAGTAAAACTTTGAAACACGTATCTGTTTTGTACTAGCTGTAAATAAATAGTTGCCACTATTAAAGTTCCAACCCTCTTATTGAAGTACCACATGTAAAAATATCTACACTTATACCCGTTACGGCGTATATATGTGAGGCGTGTCAAATGTATGTTGCAATACGTCACTCCATATTATTTATTGGTATTTATATCTGATTATTACTTGCTATAGCGTGGCTGTTTGCAAAATTAGGCTTCGGTCATTCATAGACAGCCAGTTTTCGAGGGCAAACTTAAGTTCTAATCATGAGCCTCGACGCTTGCCCTATCTGTTCTCCCACACTGTTCTGTAAGTCATTCCCTGCCAATAATTTTAATAATAATGAAGTAGTTGCAAGATGAGAACACTTTTGTACGACACAGTTATTTTATTTCACTCGAAATTCAAGTATTATGGCCCCTACTCGTTCTAATCGTACGCGCACTACAATTACAGTCACTCATCTGTCACGAGCTTATGTGAATTTACCATTGCCGATTTTTTACCGTACGATCGTCTTTTTAATGTAAAACAACTCCACCGATACGATATTAATGTGAACTTCAAAATTATTGTTTTGACCACGATCACTTTTACACACATACGCATCCTCCTTGCGTGTTGTTTCTGGCGCGACATGTCCGAAAGAACAGACACCGCGCATTCGTATAATTGATTCGCCTATATGGGTAACTGGTCCATTTTCTTCAGTACAGATGCGCAAGTAGTCCGATCCCCCGCATAGAGGAAATGGGAGTGCGGATAGGTGGCGTTTAGCGGGTATGTGGGTCGGTCGTCAGGCGGGCCGAGACAGTCCGCGCAGTTGCGATGAGTCCCGGATCGCGCAATGGTTAACGCACCTGCCTCGTAAGCAGGAGATCCCGGGTTCGAATCACGGTTCGGCAAAGATTTTCACACGTCGCCGCTGATTCCGCACAGTGTCCTGATGTAGCTGACTTCATTAAACCTTTCCCTGGTTCCCGGGTTCGATTCCCGGCGGGGTCAGGGATTTTCTCTGCCTCGTGATGTCTGGCTGTTGTGTGCTGTACTTAGGTTAGTTAGGTTTAAGTAGTTCTAAGTTCAAGGGGACTGATGACCATAGATGTTAAGTCCCATAGTGCTCAGAGCCATTTGAACAAAGCCAAACCCTTCCCTTTTCTTTCCTTTCTCTCCTCCTCCATCTTCAGTTTACAGATAAAGCCAATGTGTCCCTTCTAGAGCTATGGGGCACCACCGTCAGTGATGACGCTGTGCTGTAGCAAAGAAGCGCAAGTGTCGATTCGATCTGTCAAGTACAGGATCGATGTCGGTACCCCTATAATGTCAAGTTGGTGCAGACTGAGGTGACAAAAGTCATGGGATAGCGATAGCCGCATATACAGAAGGCGTACACAAAGTATGAATGGGCAGTGCGTTGATGGAGCTCTCATTTGAACTCAGGTGATTTATGTGAAAAGGTTTCCGACGTGTTTATGGTCACACGACGGAACAGCAGCTGGAGCTAGACGCATGCGACGTTCCATTTCGGATATCGTTACGAAATTCAATGCTCCGAGATCGACAATGTTAGGGGTGTGCCGAGAATACCAAATTTCAAGCATTACCCTTACCACGGACAACCGAGCATCAGATAGCAGCAGCGTTTGCGTAGAGTTATCAGTGCTAACAGACAAGCAGCACTGCGTCGAATAACTACAGAATATAGGACTTACGATGAACGTATCCGTTAGGAGAGAGCGGCGAAATTTGGCGTTAGTTGGTTGTGGCTGCAGACCGACACGAATGCCTTTGCTAACAACATTTCATAGCCTGCGGCGCCTCTCCTGGCATCGTGACCTTGTCGGTTGAACCCTGGACGACTGGAAAACCGTGGCCTGGCCCGATGAGTGCCGATTTCAGTTGGTAAGAGCTGATGGTAGGATTAAAGTGTGGAGCAGACCCCACGGAGCCGTTGACTCAAATTGTCAACGAGGCACTGTGCAAGCTGGTGATGGCTCTATAGTGGTGTGAATGGAATGGACTGGTCCAACTGAACCGATCTTTGACTGGAAATGGCAATGTTCCGCTACTTGCAAACTATTTACAACTATTCGTGGACTTCGTGTTCCCAAAAAACGATAGAATGTTTAGGGATGACAATGCGCCCTGTCACTGGGCCGATATGAATAACATCGAACATTGATGAGACACAATCGCGAGGTCAGTTCGTGCACAAAATCCTGCAATGGCAACACTTTTTGCAGTTATGGACGGCTATAGAGCCAGCATGGCTCAATATTGTTGAACGGGACTTCCAACGACTTCATTCCAGACTGAGATTTTCACTCTGCAGCGGAGAATGCGCTGATATGAAACTTCCTGGCAGATTAAAACTGTGTGCCCGACCGAGACTCGAACTCTGGACCTTTGCCTTTCGCGGGCAAGTGCTCTATCATCTGAACTACCCAAGCACGACTCACGCCCCGTCCTCACAGCTTGGAAGTTAGGAGACGAGGTACTGGCAGAAGTAAAGCTGTGAGGACGGGGCGTGAGTAGTGCTTGGGTAGCTCAGATGGTAGAGCACTTACCCGCGAAAGGCAAAGGTCCCGAGTTCGAGTCTCGGTCCGGCACACCGTTTCAATCAACCAGGAAGTTTTACTTCGTTCCATGCCACGTCGAGCTGCCGCACTATGCCGGGCAAGAGGAGATCCAAGCAATATTAGTAGGTATCCCAGTGACTTTTGTCGTCTCAATATATGTGTGAAATATGTGAATGCTGGCGAAGCCGCGGGCGGACAGCTAGTGTTCACTAAGCGTTTCGCCGGCCGGTGTGGCCGTGCGGTTCTAGGCGTTTCAGTTTGGAACCGCGTGACCGCTACGGTCGCAGGTTCGAATCCTGCCTCGGACATGGATGTGTGTGATGTCCTTAGGTTAGTTAGGTTTAATTAGTTCTAAGTTCTAGGGGACTGATGACCACAGCTGTTAAGTCCCATAGTGCTCAGAGCCATTTGAACCATTTGAACTAAACGTTTCCTCGAATTAAAACATGAATCGGATAATTTGCAGCTTCGAGAACGGCCGTACAGTTTCGGATGCGGCCGGGTCGGGTGGCAGCGCGCGCCTTCTAAGTCCCGGGATCCGGCGCGACGGCATCCCCTGCTTGTCGCGCCTCTCATAAGGGATGCCCGCCGCGGCGCCGTGAAGCGGGCGCGCGTGACGCGGGGCTGTTATTGTGTACTTTGCCCGCGGCCCGCCGGGGCCCGGATACATAAGCTGACGGCGCCCGCCGAGACCTGCATCGCTACGGCCGCATTTCGGCCGCCGCCGACGCTGCAGCCGCTTGGCATATTGGTCGCGCGCGTCCCGACGCGCCGCGCCGGTATTAACTTTCTTCCGCGCATCGCCGCCCCGGCGTCTCCGATTCTCCCCGCTGTCGTCCTCCTTCCTGCGTCAAACTGGCCCCAGCCTCCGTTCCCGCCCAACTGCGCTCCCGGAGTTCCACGGAAACGAAATCGCTCGCCGGTGATATCCTTACCGGACGGTCAATTTCCTGGGCTCTGGTAACGCAGGGAAAACTGGGGGAGCGATATACCTAATATCGCAATCAGGTTGGGGGATATGAAACACGACGCTGCGATTCTCCACAAGTTTCTGTAGTAGCTCCTCTCCCTACCCGCATCACCAAGATATGCGTGGGCTGGCCTTTTTGTAGAGAAACCCAAATCAAGAGGATTGGCACAGAGACAGGTGGCACAGTGGTAAGGCACCAGACCAGAGGATAGAGGTTCAACTCCCCATCCGGCCGTACAAATTTGGTTTTACGTGGATCTCCTAAATAGTTTAAAGCAAATGCAGGCATTATTCCATTGAAGAGAACTTGTACTGCGGTTGCACAGAAATATAGAAAAACAGCGAGAAATGCATGCTTGAACATAAATTTAGGGGCTAGCGAAGCCTGCAGGTTGCGCCGTTGTATTTCACCACGAACCACATCTGTGGAATGCCGTCAATATGTTGCAAGCACCGAGCGAGGTGGCGCAGTGGTTAGCACACTGGACTCGCATTCGGAAGGACGGCGGTTCAAACTCTCGTCTGGCCGTCCTGATTTACACTACTGGCCATTAAAATTGCTAGACAAAAAGAAATGCAGATGATAAACGGGTATTCATTGGACAAATATATTATACTAGAACTGACATGTGATTACATTTCAACGCAATTTGGGTGCATAGATCCTGAGAAATCAGTACCCAGAACAAGCACCTCTGGCAGTAATAACGGCCTAGATATACCTGGGCATTGAGTCAGAGCTTGGATGGCGTGTACAGGTACAGCTGCCCATTAAACTTGAACACGATACCACAGTTCATCAAGAGTAGTGACTGGCGTTTTGTGACGAGCCAGTTGCTCGGCCACCATTGACCAGACGTTTTCAATTGATGAGAGACCTGGAGAATGTGCTGGCCAGGGCAGCAGTCGAACATTTTCTGTATCCAGAAAGACCCGTACAGGACCTGCAACATGCGGTCGTGTATTATCGTGTTAAATGTAGGGTTTCACAGGGATCGAATGAAGGGTAGAGCCACGGGTCGTAACACATCTGAAATGTAACGTCCACTGTTCAAAGTGCCGTCAGTGCGAACAAGAGGTGACCGAGACGTGTAACCAATGGCACCCCATACCATCATGCTTGGTGATACGCCAGTATGGCGATGACGAATACTCGCTTCTAATGTGCGTTCACCGCGATATCGACAAACACGGATGCGACCATCATGATGCTGTAAACAGAACCTGGATTCATCCGAAAAAATGACGTTCTTCCATTCGTGCACCCAGGTTCGTCGTCGAGTACATCATCGCAGGCGCTCCTGTCTGTGATGCAGCGTCAAGGGTAACCGAAGCCATGGTCTCCGACCTGATAGTCCATGCTGCTGCAAACGTCGTATAACCGTGCAGATGGTTGTTGTTTTGCAAACGCCCCCATGTGTTGACTCAGGGATCGAGACGTGGCTGCACGATCCGTTACAGCCATGCGGATAAGATGCCTGTCATCTCGACTGCTAGTGATACGAGGTCGTTGGGATCCAGCACGCCGTACCGTATTACTCTCCTGAACCCAACGATTCCATATTCTGCTAACAGTCATTGGATCTCGACCAAGGCAAACAGTAATGTCGCGATACGATAAACCGCAATCACGATAGGCTAGAATCCGACCTTTATCAAAGTCGGAAATGTCATGGTACGCATTTCTCCTCCTTACTCGAGGCATCACAACAACGCTTCACCAGGCAACGCCGGTCAACTGCTGTTTGTGTATGAGAAATCGGTTGGAAACTTTCCTCATGTCAGCACATTGTAGGTGTCGCCACCAGTGCCAACCTTGTGTGAATGCTCTGAAAAGCTAATCATTTGCATATCACAGCATCTTCTTCCTGTCGGTTAAATTTCGCGTCTGTAGCACGTCATCTTTGTGGTGTAGCAATTTTAATGGCCATTAGTGTAGGTTTTCTGTGATTTCCCTAAATCGCTTCAGGCAAATGCCGGGATTGTTTCTTTGAAATGGCACGGCCGACTTCTTTCCCATCCTTCCCTATTCCGATGAGACCAATGACCACGCTGTTTGGTCCCCCCCCTCCTCCCTCCCCCCCCCCCCCCTAAATGAACCAACCAACCAACGTTGGAAATGTCGGTTATGGCCAGAGCAGTGCTCTCTATAGTTATGAGTGCATTACGTCGGAGCTAAATGAAATCGAATGAGGGGAAATTGATGGTGCTCGTATGTTGGGTTCTTCCGTAACCAAGGCAACAGAAGTGTTTGCTGTTTCAAGAGGCACCGTATCGAAGATCTATGCCGCATACAGGGAAAATGGAGAAACATTATCCGCTACGTCACAACTCGGACGAAACTGTGCGTTTGAGTGATCGCGATGGACGCTCATTGAGCAGGATTGTTGTGAAAAATAGTACGACAACAGCTGCAGACCTAACTACAAAACTGTGAGCACTAAAAGAACACGAAATGCTTCTAGCAGTAAAAAGCGTGATTCCAAAGACATAAAACATGGACTGTAGAGAAATGGAAGAAGGTCATTTGATCAGATAATTCTTGTTTCACACAGTTTCCAACTTCCGTTAATTATTCAACAACAGTCTTAATCGCCTTTACTATTATTATACCGCCAACCGGTTTCAACCCGACGTTGAGGTCATCTTCTGGGCGTTTACACCATTGGTCGACTGCTGGTGGTGTCATTCCTGTCTACATAACGGCAGGAAACTACAGTACCTGCAAAATTGTATCATTGTACGGCACATCGTTCAGAAGATAAGACGTGATAGACATGCATATGCGTCAAAGAATGGCGATTGCTTGAAATGGCGCGCAGTAAAACTTCAGTATCACGGATGACGTTTAAATTTGTTACACATTGTGATGAAAAGTATCCGGACACTCCCAAAACATACGTTTTTCATATTAGGTGCATTGTGCTGCCACGTACTGTTAGGTACTCCATATCAGCGACCTCAGTAGTCATTGGACTTTGAGAGACAGCAGAATGGGGCGCGCCCAGGAACTTACGGACTTAGAACGTACGTCGGAGTGGCCGAGCGGTTCTAGGCGCTTCAGTCTGGAACCGCGCGACCGCTACGGTCGCAGATTCGAATCCTGCCTCGGGCATGGATGTGTGTGATGTTCTTAGGTTAGTTAGGTTTAAGTACTAAGTTCCACGGGACTGATGACCTTCGATGTTAAGTCCCATAGTGCTCAGAGCCATTTGAACCATTAGAACGTAGTCAAGTGATTCGTGTGTCACTTGTGTCATACGTCTATAAGCGAGATTTCCACACTCCTAAACATACCTAGGTCCACTTGTTTCCGCTGTGATAGTGAAGTGGAAACGTGAAGGGACACGTGCAGCACAAAAACGTTCAGGCCGACCTCGTCTGTTGACTGACAGACTGCCGACAGTTGAAGAGGGCCGTAAATGTGTAATAGGCTGTTATCTATCCAGAGCATCACACACGCATTCCAAATTGCAGCAGGATCCATTGCAAGTACTATGTCAGTTAGGCGGGAGGTGAGGAAACGTGGATTTTATGGTCGAGCGGCTGCTCACAAGCCACACCTTACGCCGATAAATACCAAACGAAGACTTGCTTGATATAAGGAGCTTAAACATAGGACGATTGAACAGTGGACAAATGTTGTGTGGATTGATGAATCACGGCACACAATGTGGCGCTCAAGTGGCACCTTCGTGCTTCCCACTGTTGAAGAGCAATTCGGGGATGGCGATTGCATCTTTCAACACGATCGAGCATCTGTTCATTATGCACGGCCTGTGGCGGAGTGGTTACACGACAATAACATCCCTGCAACGGACTGACTTGCAGAGTCCTGACCTGAATCCAACAGAACACCGTTGTGATGTTTTGGAACGCCGACTTTGTGGCTCACCGACCGACATCGACATCTCTCCTCAGTGCAGCACCCGGTGAAGAATGGGCTGCCATTCCTCAAGGAACCTTCCGCGCACCTGATTGGACGTATGCCTGCGAGATGCAGACGCTATCTACACATATCACTGAATGTGCGTCCAGTATTATTTCAATGTACGATGCATAGGTCAGGAAATATGACGTCATAGACATTTACATACATGAAGAAGTACCTTTTGGTTAAAATGGAAGGCAAATTACCCTGGTTATAATCATCCAGTGTTTTATAATGAGAGCACGTAGCGACTTCCAACAAATTTGAACATAATTTCAGATCTTTCCTAAACTTTTTCTCGCTTACTTGCTGAAAGCCACATATTTGACACATTAACTGTAGTAAAGTAATCAGACGTTTGAAACTGTTTTATAGAGGAGAGTTAGATTCTCTAACGAATGCGAAGTTCACTGGTACTCAATTAACTGAGCCATTCGTGCGCGTCTCCCGGCGCAACTGAAAGCAACTGTTCTGTTTCAAAATGGCTCTAAGCACTACGGGACTTAACATCTGAGGTCATCAGTCCCCTAGACTTAGAACTACTTAAACCTAACCAACTTACGGACATCACACACATCCATGCCCGAGGCAGGATTCGAACCTGCGACTGTAGCAGCCGCATGGTTCCGGACTGAAGCACCTAGAACCGCTCGGCTACAGCGGCCGGCCGCAACTGCTCTGGCTTAGAGTTTCAACGGGTATAAGAGTCGTAAATAGTTGGAAAGGTTTCTGCTGATGCTTTCGTGGCTGGCTAGACATTTCAAAGGTACAAACAGAATGTGATGTTGCCGTTCACGAAAGCACGTCATGGCGAAGGCTGAGGGTCGGCTCGTGGCTTTCACCCCGAGAGCAGCGTTGGTGGTTCCGACTGGCGGCTGATAGCAGGACATAACTTGGCGTAACGAGTTTGACACGGTTCGACGGCGGCCTCCTGATTTGTAGCCTGAGACAAGTAGGAAGACGCCCTCATAGCCGCGGGCGCGGAGGCGAAAAGTGGATGGGAGGAGAGGGGGAGAACGAAAATGATGGAAAGCGGAGATGAGGCCCAGCTACGGGCAACAGAATACATTATGCAGATTGCCGGGTTTATTATTTCGCAATAAAAATGCGCCACCGCCGCGGCTGTCGTGGTGCTCAATCGCTTCAGATATCCCCTGCACTGAGTGGAAAACGGGAACAATTCGAGACCCTTTTTTGTATAATGAGTGTTTTTTTGTCCTTATTATCCTGAGCTGTTTCTCTATTAATAGCGCGGCTTTGTTATTTGCGTCTAAGTAATAATTACGTTTTTCCTTGACCACTGTTGGCACAGATGGCTCTGAGCACTATGGGAGGTCATCAGTCCCCTAGAACTTAGAACTACTTAAACCTAACTAACCTAAGGACATCACACACACCAATGCCCGAGGCAGGATTCGAACCTGCGACCATAGCGGTCGCGCGGTTCCAGACTGTAGCGCCTAGAACCGCTCGGCCACCCCGGCCGGCTTGACCACGGTTGCTTAGATTTATTTAGCAGGAACTTCGTCAGGGCATCGAATGTTAAATGACATCCGATTTAATATTTGTCGGCAGTTTCTATGCCCACTCCACAGGCGTTGTGACATTCCATCGTGCAGTAGACGGCGTGCCGTGTGATCACTCGTCAGCCATTTAGGGGGGGGGGGGGGGCAGTGCACTGCTGCGCATGGCTTTTCATGTCAATTCCCGGGTTAAAACCCAACCCCCAGCAGGGTTTCAGTCTCTCCTTTCCTTCCCAACTACGCCAAGAAAAATTCACAACACACAAGCACTTGAGTGATCATACCACGTAATGTATGAACCGGACAAGTGACTGTAAGAAATCCACTGGTAAACGGTTCGGAATTTGCTGCGTGTTTCAAAGTGATTATTCGCCTATCTCAGACATTGAGTGCGTCTATTTTTGTGCTGTTGTTACGGCTTTGAATGATGCGCTGTGAGCCGGCCGTTGGTGGCTGAGCGGTTCTAGGCGCTTCAGTCTGGAACCGCGCGACCGCTACGGTCGCAGGTTCGAATCCTGCCTGGGGCATGGTTGTGTGTGATGTCCTTAGGTTAGTTAGGTTTAAGTAGTTCTAAGTTCTAGGGGGCTCATGACCTGAGATGTTAAGTCCCATAGTACTCAGAGCCATTTGAACCATTTTTGATGCTCTGTGAGATAGTAACTTTCAGCGGTATAACATTCTTTTTGGTAGGAAAACACGTTTAAATCCTTATAAAGTCTACCCTCGAGCATGTACAGTGCCCGACAAAAAACAAAACATAAAAAAAAGACTGAAGCATCCCGAAGACATGGTCGGATGTCAGCGTAACTTCGTACACGTACACAGCATCAGCGGATATGTGAATGATTAGAGTTGTGATTTTCTGTGACGGGTAGAGTGGCCACGAGTGCATCAGTGCTTTTTCGAGTTTAGCATTGTTACTAGGCATGGTAAGTGGTGTGAACAGCGTCAGAAGTTGAGTGAACTCTGAAGAACACAGAGATGTCACATACCAGCGTGAGAAGTGTTATCAGTACGCGACTTAGTTTGAAACGGGCCTTATTGTGGGTCTCGATCTGACTGGCTGGTCGAGTCGTGCAATATCCAGATTCTTGCGGCATTCGGATGTGACTGTGGTCCGATGTGGGACAACATGGGAAAGTGTGGCCGGACACACTGGTCGTCGAGGCTACGGTCGACGTACCTGACCACCCCAAGAGATGAGCGCCGTATTGTGTACCAAACAAGTCCCAGCTCCTTTATATCAGCGCACGCTATCTGAGAAGAAGTAATGGACTTCCTGCAACGCTCTTTATCATCGAGCAACACCGGTGAGAGACTATCAGCTGCCAGGATAAGGAATTAGCGTAGGCTGCCGTTAACACCTGCGTTTGGATTGGTGCCGTGCTGGAAGGCATGTACTGCTGCTGCGGAATGCCGTCACACTGAGTTGTGCTACAAATCGAGGTCCTGCACTATCCTGGATGACCATCGTCGGCGAGTGTGGCAACGGCCTGTCGAAAGGTCCCTTTCTTTCAGTGCTTTGGAGAGGCGCAGCGGTGTTGGCTCCTGACATCATGGTGTGGGGAGCTATCGGGTATGACTTTAGGCCAGGGCTGGTAATGGATGAAATAACTGTGATGGTACAACGGCACGTCACAACCATGCGCCCTCGTGTGTTACCTCCTATGCAACAGTATCCTAGCCCGCATCTCGTGGTCGTGCGGTAGCGTTCTCGCTTCCCACGCCCGGGTTCCCGGGTTCGATTCCCGGCGGGGTCAGGGATTTTCTCTGCCTCGTGATGGGTGGGTGTTGTGTGATGTCCTTAGGTTAGTTAGATTTAAGTAGTTCTAAGTTCTAGGGGACTGATGACCATAGATGTTAAGTCCCATAGTGCTCAGAGCCACTTTTGAACAAAATCCTAATGTCATTTTCAACCTGGCAATGCTTGTCGATACGTGGCACGTGTGTTTGTGAACGGTCTGCGTGATGCTGAGGAACAACCTTGGCCAGGATGATCGGCAGAACCCTCCACGATGGAAAATATGTCGGTCCAGCTCGGACGTCAGCTCAGTCTTGAGTGCCACTATCCAGGATCTCAAGGACCAGTTACAATAGGCGTGGGCCGGCTTGTGCCGGAAGAGAATACAGCGGTTTTATGACACCCTTCCCAACTGAATGAGTGCATCTGTACAAGCCAGAGGGGCTGAAACATCCTACTGATAAGAGGGCTCATACCGCCAACATATTAATAAATTAAAATCCATTTCCTACTAGACGAAATATCATCCTGTGACTCATGTAAAATGTCACTTCGTTTCCTCCTCGCTCACTAGGTGCCTCACTGTATCGCCTACCGAGCGAGGTGGCGCAGTGGTTAGCACACTGGACTCGGGAGGACGACGGTTCAATCCCACGCCCTGCCATCCTGATTTAGGTTTGGCGTGATTTTCCTAAATCGCTTCAGACAAATGCCGGGATGGTTCCTTTGACAGGGCACGGCCGACTTCCTTCCCAATCCTTCCCTAATCCGATGAGACCGATGACCTCGCTGTTTGCTATCTTCTCCCCATATCAACCCAATCCAACTGTATTGCCAGGCACTGTATTTGCATCTTAACCGATGGCACAGGTGTCGCTAGATACCCGGGTAAACCCGTCTGGCCATCAATAGCAGCACAAAATAGTCATTGCAATTTTACTCCTTGAATTTTTTGACATATCTACAAAACAGCTATATCACTGAATTTGTGTCATACGTATTTATTGTTTGGCTCTGATCACAGTGCGACTTAACTTCTGAGGTCATTAAACCTAACTAACCGAAGGACATCACACACATCCATGCCCGAGGGAGGATTCGAACCTGCGACCGTAGTGGTCGCTCGACTCCAGACTGTAGGGCCTAGAACCGCACGGCCACTCCGGTCGGCAGATGCTATACTGATGAATCGTAAGGAAGTTATATTAAGCCATGGAGACGCCAGTTACGAGGCACATTTTTGAGCTGTTCTCGAACATCGTTCATATGCCTAGGGCTTCAGTGAAGGTGCAGAAAAATAGTTCAAATGAGAGCTGGTTTTTTACCGTCACAGAAATACTCAGTGGTCGTCTTCGAGAGCCTACGTTCCAACACGAATAAGGAGACGTGTATTAGTCCTTGTGTATTAGTACAATTGAAGAAATATGGGGACATACGGAGGCCTACCGAGACGCACACGCACCATCCACAAATGGAATAGGAAAGAGGTAAAATAACTATAGTGGACATTGCATTCTTTGCCATACGGAAATCTGTTATAGATGTAGGTGATCTCCTCGAACTTTACTCCTCTGAGAACTTTTGAGAACATGTTTCTCCCACCAAGCTACCATCCACAACTGATAAATACAGAGTAGGTCGCGTGTATAATCAGAAGGATTTATTTTATTTTATTTGTTTATTTGGCTGGAAGAGTGGGAGGAAGCAAATAAAAGTTGTTGTAATTGCCCCTTTCGAAATCTACACCGTGCATTATGCTGGTGAAGAGTACTTGGTTACGGTGAGGATTTCACGAGACGAGGGAATAGCTGATTCCTATTACTGAGGACACGCCTGATGAAGTCGACCGCGACGCTGCGTTACGAATATCGCGTTGGCGACGCAATTAGTATGCGGCGCAGCTCGGATCGATTTCCTCGGTGAGCTGTTTTGGCTCGTTGACAGGCATTACTTCGCCCACGTCCGTCCGCCTCTCCATCTCGTTTTGCGTAGGTGCGAAAGTGGTCCAGCGGTATAATTACCTTTCGCCGCTCTCTTATCTTTTTACACATACTTGTGCAAGCTGCGAGCGAACTGTCGCGCGGCGTAATTTAGTGCCCTTCGGTAGCTGCCGGTCGCTATTAACTTAGAAGACGTGATTGTGATTACTCGCCGTTGATTGCGTCCGGCGTTACTTCGGGGCGAAGACGAAATTCTTGGTCATCCTCATCTCCCAAGACAGGAAACCACAAACTATTCAGTCCGCAACGGACACGTTAACACCGTCGTTGGTCGCTAGGCAGCATAATGAAGTGTTTGCACGCGAGTCTCGTTTCAGAACGCTGTGCAGCGAGAGACACGCGAATGTTAGGTGCTGCTAGGAATGGGCTAAACTATTAATTACCAGTAATAGCTAACAATCGAGAATGAATTTCCACTCTGCAATGTAACATGCGTCGTTCTGAAACTTCCTGGCAGATTAAGTGTGCCGGACTGGGACTCGAACCAGATCCTTGCTCTTCGCAGGCCCGCTCTTACCGACGGAGCTATCCTGGCCGGACTGACGACTGTCCTTACAGTTTTACTTTCCGTCTGATCTTTTCCAAGTTCACAGAAGTTTCCAGAACGGAAACTATCCTCCAGGATGTTCAAAATGGTTCAAATGGCTCTGAGCACTATGGGACTTAACATACATGGTCATCAGTCCCCTAGAACTTAGAACTACTTAAACCTAACTAACCTAAGGACGTCACACAACACCCAGTCATCACGAGGCAGAGAAAATCCCTGACCCCGCCGGGAGTCGAACCCGGGCGCGGGAAGCGAGAACGCTACCGCACGACCACGAGCTGCGGACTATCCTCCAGGATGTGGCTAGGAGAATAGACTCGGGTACAGCCAAGGAGATTGTTACCAGAATGAATCTTGGTTCTCCAGTATGTAGCTCGTGGTCTAGTGACTAGCGTTGCTACCTCTGGATCACGGGGTCCCAGGTTCGATTCCCGGCCGGGTGGGGGATTTTCTCCGCTCGGGGACTGGTTGTTTGCGTTGTCTCACCATCATTCGGGAAGTGGCGAGATTGGAACGGGGAAGATCGGGAACTTGTACGGACGCTGATTACCACGATGTTGACCGGCCCACAAACCAACATCATCATCATCATCATCATCATCTTGGTTCTCCAGCAGAGCTAAGCCAGTTATCCGCAATATCGTTTCTTACAGAAGGGCTAGTCGCGCATGGTATGCAAGAGAACTTCTGTGAATAGCTCAGTCGGGAAGTCCATTGATCACGAAATGAAAGATTTCGGCTTCACATCGCGCCTCAGCACACAGTTTTAATCCGCCAGAAAGTTTCAGTTGCTTACAGTTTACCATTTCTCTAATCAGGTTAATAGTTTCCTATAAATTCTTCGTCCTTTTCCTGGTCTTTATTTCGTACGTTAACGGGTTCGGCATGTTAGCTATTCGATTTCGCACTATGATTGGTCTCCCCCCCCCTCCCCTCCCCCCCCCCTCCCCTCCCCCCCCCCCCCCCCCCCCCCCACACACACACACCACGGGAACGAAATTTGTACCCCATCTATCTGCGTCTAGCTTCTGTCCAACTTACAGTGTGCGAACTTTTTCTAAATGTTTTCGAATCATGTAACTGAGGCGATTCGTCATGGTACCAGGCCGGTATTCACCCAACCGTGTGTTGAAAACTGCCAAAAAACCACATCCAGACAGGCCAGCACAATGGCTGTCGTCACTAATCCATCGGACGATTCGATACGGGGCCATCACACCTCCCCGAATTCCAGAAGTGGCGTGCTAACGCGCGCGGCTACCCGACAGGTCACCAGGAATCTGTTAATTACTGCATGGGATTCACATAGGCCGTGAAGTATGCTGAAACCAGCAAAATAGCCCGCACTATTGTAGAAATATTTGTGGAAATGTATTATGTGGGTGAAGAAATCACTTTGAATTTAGATTCATTAAGATTCTAAACAACGTATTCATGATTTCTTCAACCAGTAAGAGTTCTCATTTAAAAATACACGGTCTTGTTTACACATAATTGAATGTCTACTGCACCCGACGTTGCTATATTGCATAACGTTTGCATACACACGCGTGCAGGACTGCTAAGAAGAACGCAGAACAAACATGCCACGATTTCCGCATTGGAATGGCGGTAGACTTTTGCGCAGTGGAACAACAGTGGTCTCGGTAGTCCGCCCCTGTTAGCCGCGAGTTACACCCTGCTCGTGCAATATGCAATAAATGAGGCATAGTTTGCAACGTGGAACGGCTGCAATGGAACCTTTGGAAGTAACGTATTTGCTGCATGCGCGTGATTACACCCGGACGGTGTGGCGACATCTATGCGTAATAGGCTACCTATTACACCGAAAAGGCACAAATGATATTTATTTACTTAAAATTACTGAAATTTTAACACAAAAGCGTTGTAATAAAAAGCAGTAGCTTTCTCATGCTTGTTCAAAAAAGAGGTGAATGGTGAAAACTCGCTTTTCTTTTGGTGAATCCTACTGTATTAAAATTTAATTAGGCCAACATGGAACGTATTATTTGCTTCATAGGTACGCCTCACTCCTTAGACGCTATCCTGTTGACCGCAAATGGAACTGTTCAGCGGCAAAACTTGTTAGCGCCAGGCCTGGTGGTTTAGAGCGCCGTTATACACAGTGATTTGAGGTCTACGATCTGAATAGCAGTTGTCGCATGTGAGTGGTTTTAAATGCCGTGATACTGCTCTTATTTAAGAGAACTAGGTATTCCTTATTTTAGCCGGCCGGAGTGGCCATGCGGTTCTAGGCGCTACAGTCTGGAACCGAGCGACCGCTACGGTCGTAGGTTCGAATCCTGCCTCGGGCATGGATGTGTGTGATGTCCTTAGGTTAGTTAGATTTAATTAGTTCTAAGTTCTAGGCGACTGATGACTTCAGAAGTTAAGTCGCATAGTGCTCGGAGCCATTTTTATTCCTTATTTTACAAGGACAGTTCCCTTCTGCATGTGCCAAAGAATGCGCAACTTTTCTTCGAAGAGCAATCGATACTACTACTTACCAGACTGCATGTTAACGTTACCTTTCACTCTTAAGTATATTTCCCGTTGGTCGGCATCGTCACCACGTACGCAACGAACTGCAAACTGCAGACTGTGTTATTACTGTGACTTTTCAGTGGATGTCACCCAGTTTTAGGAAGTGACGGTATGAGAACCTTGGAGTCCAAAGCTAAAAATTTTATGGATGCCGAGTTATTAGCGGTGAATGTCTGTTTCTGTAGTCGGATGTAACGTGATTGTTGCAGACGCACTCGATATTAGATAGTTATTTCTTTGTTCGAAAGAATTTTAACACTGTTTCAAAGTTCCCTCTCGCTTAGTGCATAAATTTTTGACAACTGTTCTATCCTGTTGCAGAATATTTCATTTACCGTTCACTTAGCGGTTTATGTATCAAGAGTTCTCATTGGCGCGCCATTTTCTAAGTAAAGTAGTCGTAGTGCGTTTCTGCAACGTTTTTTTAGCGGTTAGCACTTATGTATTTAGGTAGAGCGATCGTCGAGTGAATAACGGATCTTTTCCGTATATACTTATATGGGTATGCTGTCTGTTCTTTCGGACAAGTCCGAAAGAACAGACACCATAAGTCCCGTAAGAGTTCGGGTAATATGTGTGCATCCGCATAGAAGAAGAGGGTCATGGCCGGTATTGCCAGAACTGTGTACTTCTATGTACACTCCTGGAAATGGAAAAAAGAACACATTGACACCGGTGTGTCAGACCCACCATACTTGCTCCGGACACTGCGAGAGGGCTGTACAAGCAATGATCGCACGCACGGCACAGCGGACACACCAGGAACAGCGGTGTTGGCCGTAGAATGGCGCTAGCTGCGCAGCATTTGTGCACCGCCGCCGTCAGTGTCAGCCAGTTTGCCGTGGCATACGGAGCTCCATCGCAGTCTTTAACACTGGTAGCATGCCGCGACAGCGTGGACGTGAACCGTATGTGCAGTTGACGGACTTTGAGCGAGGACGTATAGTGGGCATGCGGGAGGCCGGGTGGACGTACCGCCGGATTGCTCAACACGTGGGGCGTGAGGTCTCCAGTACATCGATGTTGCCGCCAGTGGTCGGCGGAAGGTGCACGTGCCCGTCGACCTGGGACCGGACCGCAGCGACGCACGGATGCACGCCAAGACCGTAGGATCCTACGCAGTGCCGTAGGGGACCGCACCGCCACTTCCCAGCAAATTAGGGACACTGTTGCTCCTGGGGTATCGGCGAGGACCATTCGCAACCGTCTCCATGAAGCTGGGCTACGGTCCCGCACACCGTTAGGCCGTCTTCCGCTCACGCCCCAACATCGTGCAGCCCGCCTCCAGTGGTGTCGCGACAGGCGTGAATGGAGGGACGAATGGAGACGTGTCGTCTTCAGCGATGAGAGTCGCTTCTGCCTTGGTGCCAATGATGGTGGTATGCGTGTTTGGCGCCGTGCAGGTGAGCGCCACAATCAGGACTGCATACGACCGAGGCACACAGGGCCAACACCCGGCATCATGGTGTGGGGAGCGATCTCCTACACTGGCCGTACACCACTGGTGATCGTCGAGGGGACACTGAATAGTGCACGGTACATCCAAACCGTCATCGAACCCATCGTTCTACCATTCCTAGACCGGCAAGGGAACTTGCTGTTCCAACAGGACAATGCACGTCCGCATGTATCACGTGCCACCCAACGTGCTCTAGAAGGTGTAAGTCAACTACCCTGGCCAGCAAGATCTCCGGATCTGTCCCCCATTGAGCATGTTTGGGACTGGATGAAGCGTCGTCTCACGCGGTCTGCACGTCCAGCACGAACGCTGGTCCAACTGAGGCGCCAGGTGGAAATGGCATGGCAAGCCGTTCCACAGGACTACATCCAGCATCTCTACGATCGTCTCCATGGGAGAATAGCAGCCTGCATTGCTGCGAAAGGTGGATATACACTGTACTAGTGCCGACATTGTGCATGCTCTGTTGCCTGTGTCTATGTGCCTGTGGTTCTGTCAGTGTGATCATGTGATGTATCTGACCCCAGGAATGTGTCAATAAAGTTTCCCCTTCCTGGGACAATGAATTCACGGTGTTCTTATTTCAATTTCCAGGAGTGTAGTTCTGGCAATACCGGCCATGACCTCCTTCTTCTGTGCGGATGCACACGTATTACCCGAACTCTTACGGGACTTGGTAAGAATGTCTTCCACGAGTAATGAATGTGTTGGGTAGGGACTCTACGAATGTAGTGTGTGGACATATAAGGTGAGAATGTGGCTCTCGCGGCAGGCGTGCGCGAGATAGTCCCTGCAGTCTCACTATCCTCGGTAGCTCAGATGGATAGAGCGTCTGCCGTGTAAGCAGGAGATCCCGGGTTCGAGTCGCGGTCGGGGCACACATTTTCATCTGTTCTCGTTGATATATATCAACGCCCGTCAACAGCTGAAGGTATTAATATATAATCCCAATTTCAATCTTTTCCCTAGTTGAATGTGCTGTATGGATAGAAACGGGTGGTACTGAAAGGGACAGCATCCATTGGAAAAGTTTTTAAAGATTCTTTTGACCTAAATAAATTTCGCGAAAGTGGTGTTCATCAAAAGACTTGATTACAACGAAAACGCTAGCAACAAATTGTATTTAAGCCTATTCAATTATTGTCTCGTAACTAAATGCGTTTAATGGTAACTGAATATTTCAGTAAACTTGTGCAAATAGAATTCCGTGTGCATGTGCGGCTAAAGACAGATTTAGATTTGGGTGGCAGCTCTTTTGGGCTCTCTTTGCCAAGTTTTTTTTATTTTTATTCTTTTTTAATTTTTTTTTAATGGGTGGCTAATGTGGGAAATGTACAGAAAGCTAAATTTGGTTTGCTAGAAAGTCGTTTGATTGTTAAATATATTGCCTTAAAATTTAAAAACGGTCCCAGCTTTACAAATGTTTGTACACGAGCATATGCATTCGTACCATGAATCGGATTCCTTTTCAGATTATACTCTAACTGCATCTCCTTCGACATTGTTCGCCATATATGTCACGTAGCAACTAATAATAATAATAATAATAATAAGCGAAGCGATGTCGCACGAGGCAGGAGCTTGGTGAACCATTTGAAGTCTGTTTTTCCCTAAGCACCCCTGAGTCAGATGGGCAAATGAAAGGCTGCGCTAGCACATAGTAGCTTCTAAGTAGTGTGAAAAATGCTTATTCCTGTTAAGCGTAGACCAGATAGAAAGCATCCAGACTCGTGATCTTTGCTGCCTGAGGACTGGAGGAAAAGTATTCTGAATGAACAGAAATTGTTGAGCAGATATCATGGAAAAATGTAATGGTTTAAAAAAGATGTACGTTCCAAGTATCCGTTGGCTACGACACTGGTCGTTGGAAATCCTGTTTATGCACCACCTCGCGGGAGTTTAATGCAGCTGACACGATGATATTGAATTTCAATTGATTTTTTTTTTCTTTCGCGATGACTAGGTGATCGAAGCGCTAAAGATATGGCTCGGCACCCGTAATACCTGTGTTCTGGAATTTGGGATAGATTTTGGTGCTACCCATCGACTTTTTCACTTTTTTTAAGAAAGAGTTCCGCTACTCTAATTAGAGTTTCCTGTGATGACTGTATGTAGCAAGATAATTCAAATGGTTCTGAGCACTATGGGACTTAACTTCTGGTGTCATTAGTCCCCTAGAAGTCAGAACTACTTAAACAAAACTAACCTAAGGACATCACACAGATCCATGCCCGAGGCAGGAATCGAACCTGCGGCCGTAGCGGTCGCGCTGTTCCAGACCTTAGCGCCTAGAACCGCTTGGCCACCCAGGCCAGCGTAGCATGATAAAACTGTGTCCAGACTGGGATTCGAATCCTGATCTCTGCCCTTCGAAGACAGTGAGCTACCATTTGTGTCATTCATGCACCCTCCCTGACTTACTCGAAACTTCAGTTTACCACTAGGTTTTGGCCTGTGTTCGACTCTCATGAAGACTAAATCTTTGGTCTGTATGAGAGTGGGAGAGCTGAAGCTGTTACGGCCACCGCTCGCGTAAAGCGGGAAGTCCGGGTTCGAGTCCTGGCCCTTAACAAGTTTTCATTGTCATCATTCCATTATTCGGCTAGAGGTGGTTCATATTCGCATGAAGTATATGTTGTTAACTTTGTTTATTTCCACATTTTTTTGATTCATCGGTCATCTGATTGGTTTGGTGCGGCCCGCTACGAGTTTCTCTCCTGTGCCAGTATCTTGATCTCAGAGTAGCATTTGCAACCTACGTCCTCTGTTATTTGCTGGCTGTATTCCTCTGTCTTCCTCTACAGTGTTTACGCTCTGCAGCTCCCTCTAGTAGCATGGAAGTTACTCCGTGACATCTTAACAAATGTCTTTCCATCCTGCCATTTTCGTGTCAGCGTTTTCCATATATTCCTTTCCTCTCCGATTCTGCAGAGAACATTCTCATTCCTTACCTTATTAGTCTCCCATAGAATAATGTATTTTTCACATTTATCTTCTTTCTTTAGAAGATTGGATCCGTCTGAGTATCATTTTTAAACCAATGTGCTGATAATTACGCTTTCGGTTACTGTTTACTTGGCATCGAATCATAAAGTGAACGAGTACGCTTGAAGCTATCTCGTCAAGAATTTTATGGCGGCTGTAAACAGCTCTGGGCTTGGAAAGTACACCTTTAGGAAAATAATTTGTCGCAGGCGTGCAGTAAAGCCGTTTCACATCTCAATTTGTGCTGTCGTATCGTGACCAAGCGACAATATGAATCTGTAACCTCTCTCACTGTCTGTCGTAAAACGAAAGCGGTACATTACTTTTCTTTCGGCCTTATACCAGCTTCAGTCAATGCAACTCCCGTGTAAACAACTGCTGCACCAGGACATCGTCTAGGAATAATCATCTTCCTACTCATACAAAAAGATAGCTGACAGCGTTTAGTGTTAATTCTCGTTAGCAACTAGAGAAACGAGCGTTCAAAATTCCGTTTAATCAGGTTCTGTTGTCTGATTTTGTGGCAGGATAATGAGCTTTGCACCCACTACTCGTGTTATGCAATGTGCTCTCTAAAACGTATGACGAGTTCTCCTTCTAAGTCAGTCGTCTGATTTGTCTAGTAACATTCAGAAGTGCAATGCCTTAGATACTCGTCCTGCCATTTTTTGTGGTTAACCTAAATCGCTTGCTGCAAATGCCAAGTTATTTCCTTTTAAAGGGCACGTTGAATTCCTTCGGCAGCCTTAAAACTGTCGAAGTTTGTTCCCCATCTTTAATGCTCTCGTTGTCGACTATAAGTTAAGCCCTAATCTTCGTTCTTTCTTTTCTGTAATTTAAGCAACTAACGTACATATTTTACAGGGGAGCACACATCCAAGAGCATAGCTCGATTTCTGTGGCTGAATGCCCGTTATCGCCCACATATACTGTGTATAACCTAACTCGCGGAAAAGTGTATTATTCTACCTGGTCGGCCGGTTTACAGTTCTGGTGATTTAAATTGCTGTTGTTATGGCTTGATTATTGGTCCTGTTCTCATTTGGCACAGAAAGTGACACCTATTTGCACTACTCCACAGTACCTAGCTAATATCCGACTATTTATGAAATTATTGGTGTGGAGTGCTGATAAGCGACGTGTCATATCAGTAGGCTCGTCGGTCTCATGGGAGGTTTTTTTATAAGGGGAATATCTACTGGAGTCTGTCTCTATGCTGTCAACGCGGTCGATTCTCAAAGGCGGACACGTAGCCAAGAGACTACGTGAGAGGTTGGTACAAGGTACCGACCAAACCACAAGTGGTCAACCGGCGGCCCGCGGGTCGGATCCAGCTTGTGGTTGGGTTCATTCCGGCTCGCGGAACCATTTGCAAAGCTATACCTTTCGTTCCTCGATTAGGGTTGCTTATTTCATCATCATGTTTTGCTATTCTTTCTCGTATTAACATGGTTCAATAATTCTGTCCATTAAAATGGAGTATTCTTGTTCTTAGGCGTAATTCGTCGGTGTGGCGTGTCGGGAAAAGTGTGTCAATATAACAGTGCGTTACCCAAGAATCATTAAAGTCACAGTTTTGACTTAATGCGCTAGGAGCGCGGGTCACCAGATGTTACCAATGCCTTTTCTGAACGATTATTATCGTGGGCGGAGAATAATTTTGGTCGATGCGACCTAAAAGGTCATCACCATTGCTTGTCACGACTGAATGCCACTAGAGGGGTTACTGCACGTATGGAATGTGAAGAGACTCAGTTCAGGATAACGAGATTAAGTTTCCCATCTGTTGTCCAGACTTAACTTTTCCTTGATTTCCTTAAATCGTTGAAGGCGAATATCGCGATGATTCCTTTGAATGATCACGGCAAATTTCCTTCCTTGTCATTGTACAGTTTAGGCTTGTGCCACGTGTCTAATGGACTCGACGGTCGTTACACCCTAATCATCGTTTTCCTTGCAAGCAAGCACGGGAGTTGCACAAAAGGCAGAGGGAATCAGACTGTGCATGTAGTGAAAAAGACAGGTCCTCTGTTCCCACGCAGATTGATTATTTATTTTGTATTTACACGTCAAGTTCCGTAGGGCCAAATTGAGGAGCAAATCTTCAAGGTCATGGAACGTGCCAGTACATGAAACACAACATGAAAGTAATAATAGATAAAAATAAAATGTTTGTGAACCGAAAAAAAAGTGAAACCATGAGTTTGAGTAAACGCAGTCAACAATATAACATAAGAATCAGCTTAATTTTTAAAGGAACTCATCAACAGAATAGAAGGAGTGGCTTGGTTCAAATGGCTCTGAGCACTATGGGACTTGAATTCTGAGGTCATCAGTCTCCTACAACTTAGAACTACTTAAACCTAACTAACCTAAGGACATCACACACAACCATGCCCGAGGCAGAATTCGAACCAGCGACCGTAGCGGTCGCGCGGTTCCAGACTAAAGCGCCTAGAACCGCTCGCCCACTCCGGCCGGCAATAGGAGGAGTGACCCATGAGGAAACTCTTCAGTTTCGATTTTAAAGCTCGTGGATTACTGCTAAGATTTTTGAAGTCTTGTGGTAGGTTATTGAAAATGGATGCAGCAGTATACTGCACAGCTTTCTGCACGAGAGTTAAGGAAGGCCGATCCAAATGCAGGTTTGATTTCTGCCGAGTATTAACTGAGTGAAAACTGCGTATTTTTGGGAATAAGCTGATATTGTTAACAAGAAACGACAGTAAAGATGTGTATATTGAGAAGCCAATGTCAGAATACCCAGACTAGTGAACAGGGGTCGACATGAGGTTCGCGAAGTTAAACCACTTATTGCCCGAACCGCCCAAAAATATCCTTCCAGAATGGGAAGAGTTACCCCAAAATATAATACCATACGACATACGCGAATGAAAATGAGCAAAGTAGATAATTTTCGTGTCGAACGATCACTTACTTAACATAGCGTTCGAGTAGTAAAAAGTCACCATTAAGTCTTTGAACAAAATCCTGAACGTGGGCTTTCCATGACAGTTTACTATCTATCTGAACACCTGGAAATTTGAACTGTTCAGTTTCACTAATCATATGCCCATTCTGTGAAGTTAAATAGTCAGGTTTTGAGGTGGTGTACGTTAGAAACTGTAAAAACTGAGTCTTACTCTGATTTAGCGTTAATTTTCTACAAGCCATGAATTTAATTCATGAACTGCACTATTTGAAACCGAGCCAATGTTGCACTCAACATCCTTTACTACCAAGCAAACAGAAATATTGTAGAGTTACCCGTAATACTAGAAGGCATATCATTTATAACACCGGTTCCCGTCAGGTCACCGAAGTTAAGTGCTGTCAGGCTGGGCTAGTACTTGGATGGGTGACCATCCGGTCTGCCGAGCGCTGTTGGCATGCGTGGTACACTCAGCCCTGCTAAGACAAAGAGCTACTTCATTGAGAAGTAGCGGCTCCGGTCTCATAAACTGACGTACGGCCGGGAGAGCGGTTTGCTGACCACATATCGCCCCATGCCGTTTGGTGACCACATGTCGCCCCATGTCCGCATCCGGTGACACTGTTGGCTGAGGATGACACGGAGGCCGGTCAGTACCATTGGTCCCTCCAAGGCCTTTTCGGACGGAGTTTAGTTCTCTTTATATCAATTATATAAATAACGAACAGGAGTGGCCCCAACACTGATCCCTGGGACACTCCACATTCGACCGTACCCACTCAGACTCCACATCACAGCCATTCTCAACACTGTGAGTAATGGGCTTTTGCTGTCTGTTGTTAAAGTAAGAGGTGAACCAATTGTGAGATACTCCCCGTATTCCGTAATGGTCGAACGTCTGGAGAAATGTTTTGTGATCAACACAATCAAACGCCTTAGTTAAATCAAAAAATATGCCTAGCGTTCGAAACCTTTTGTTTAACCCATCAAATACCTCACAGAGAAAAGAGAATATAGCAGGGTACGTGCGTAGTTTGAAGAGCCCCAGGATGTGTTTACTACACTCCCCTGACTACCAATCTCCACGGATTTTAACCCATTAGAGACTATGTGGGCCAACGGCTTTGCCGCAGTGGTAACACCGATTCCCGTCGGATCAACGAAGTTAAGTGCTGTGGGTGACCATCCGGTCTACCGAGCGGTGTTGGCAAGCGGGGTTCACTCAGCCCCTTTTGAGGCAAATTTTAGAGCTACTTGATTGAGAAGTAGCGGCTCCGGTCTCGTAAACTGACATCCGGCTCGGAGAGTGGTGTGCTAACCACATGCCCCTCCATATCCGCATCCAGTGACGCCTGTTGGCTGAGGATGACACAGCGACCGGTTGGTCTTCATGGCCTTCGGAGTTAGTTTTAGAGAATATGTGGGACCATCTCGATCGGGCAGTTGGCGCCACGGGTCCTCAACCGAGAAGCCTAGCACAGGTGACCACGACACTGGAGTCGCCGCGGCTATGCATCCTTGTCGGTCCTTCCAGAACCTCATTGACTCGCTTGCTGCACGTCTCGCGCTGCAAAAAATGGTTAAAATTTTCTCGAATATTCTGCTAAGCAGGCTTACACCATATGCAGATGAAATTATGAGGGATTGCCAAGCCGGCTTTCGGAGGAACAGTCAACTATAGACCAAATATTCACCCTGCGTCAAATTTGGAAAGGAAATGGGAATACAATAAACCAGTTCATAATCTTTTCATAGATTTTACAAAAGCATATGATTCAGTATTGCAATCAAAATTGTACAGAATAATTTTGGAACTTGGAATACCAAAGAAGTATGTTAGAGTTAATAGAAGCGAGTTTGAAAAACACAAAAGGTAGAGTACGCGTGGGAAAGTTGGAGTCAGAAGAATTTGTAATAAAGAACGGACTTAAGCAGGGAGATGCCCTGTCTCCGCTACTTTTTAATTTAGTCCTAGAATACATTGTACGAATGGCAGCAGATAATTCAGAGGGTGTGGAGTTAAATGGAAATATTAAGATATTAGGGTGTGCAGATGATCTAAACATCATTAACGATAGGAAAGAATCTGTAACAGCAAATGCGAATGCGTTAATCAAGGCTAGTGAAGATGTAGGTCTAAGGATAAGTGAAGACAAAACTAAATACCTGGTTACTACTAGAATGCCAACAGCAGTAGATCAGGAAATGTTACGAGTTGGAGACATGCAGTTTGAAAAAGTGAACACATTTAAGTGTCTAGGCGCGTACATCACTTCGAGAAATGAGATTGAATACGAACTGAAGAAGAGATTACGGGCGGGAAATGCGTGCTACTTCTCACTGAATAGATTAGTTTCATCACGGATATTGTCTAGGAATTTAAAGATTAGAATATACAAAACTATTATTCTACCAATTATGCCGTATGGGTGTGAGACTTGGTCTCTCACTGTGCAAAATGAAAAGCCGTTTCGAGTATTTGAAAACAAAATTTTGAGGAAAATTTTCGGAGCAAAAAGGGATGACATTAGCGGAGAGTGGCGAAAACTGCATAACGGAGAGGTTCACGAACTCTATTCAAGTCCTGACATAATCAGTATTATTAAATCACGTAGGCTGCGATGGGCGGGTCGCGTAGCTCGAATGGATGAGGGCAGGGCAGCGCGCAGAGTACTGGTAGGGCACCTAGAGGGAAAACGTCCTGTGGGGACCTAGGTGTAGATGGGAGGACAATGTGAAGGCTGATTTGAGGAGCCTAGGTATTGAAGGTGAATGGAAGGAAATAGCCCAAGACAGGGACAGATGGCGAAAATACGTTGCTGCGGTAATGGACTCTCGAGTCCGGTATGACCAGTAAGTCAGACTTTTGGCAGGTGGTCACAGAAATGCGGCTGCGCAGAGTAACTTTCGATTGTATTCCAGCCCCCTGAAGCTTTGGAGACATCCTGTATGATAACAGCGAGAGAGGAGCCTCGTGCGACGTGCTGATAGCAGCGACAGAAATGCAAAGCGCTTTGTGCGGTGGCGTGGAGAGCCAGGTCCGGCGGCCTCTTAACCTTTCTGAAGCCGTGACGGAAGCGCCGCCAGCAGCTAGGGCCGCAGTACGGGAACGCGGCGCCGGGCCGGACCGGTCCGCCCAAGGCCGCAGCGGCGCGTAGCAGCGTGGCGCGGCGCACTTTGCATCCAGCCGCGCTGGCGCTGGCTCTCCTCCAGCTGCACTGCCCCCGGCCACCCGCCGTCACGATTTATGCGCTCCACCGGCGAGGTGCCTCACTGTAAGCCACCACACGCTACCTCGCAAACACTCGGCAACGTCTGGGCCGGGTAGAAACCCAAGCTTAGACCAGAGATGTTACACAAAGCAGCATCTCGATCAGCTGACGGGTGGCATTCGTCTGCGGTGTCTTATGGAATAACCATAAATTTCTCAACTCTGCCTCCCAAAATATCTGAAGCACGCAGAAGACATGATCGGATGTCGACGTACGAGGACATTTAGTAAGTAATGAATCTTTTTTTTTCTATGCTAATTTCGGTTGAAAAAAATGTAGAATTTGTTGTGGGGCATCTTGGAATATTCCCGCTTCAGCACCTATGGTTTCATGAAGTTCCGATAGGTGGTGGCGCTATATCTAGCCTCTCTGAGGGAGGTGCTTTACATGCAGAGAGCTGTCATTGACTTTATTTAGGTGAAAAACCAGATCATCGCATATATTCGTACGCGTTTGAAGAATATCTGTGGAGGCCTAATAGTGGCCAAAAGCACGGTGAGTCGTTTGGCGAAGCGTCTGTCATCATCGCAACAAGGTCACGCAAACCTGTCCGATCTCCGGCGTGCCGGCCGGCCGCACACAGCTGCGATTCCTGCAATGTTAAAACGTTAGGACACTCTCATTCGATGTGATCGACGAATAACAATCAAACAACTCATCGTACAACTGAACGTCTCCGTTCATAGTACTGACACATGCCTTCACCTGTTGGTTAGGTTGGGTTGTTTGGGGAAGGAGACCAGACAGCGAGGTCATCGGTCTCATCGGATTAGGGAAGGATGGGGAAGGAAGTCGGCCGTGCCCTTTCGGAGGAACCATCCCGGCATTTGCCTGGAGTGATTTAGGGAAATCACGGAAAACCTAAATCAGGATGGCCGGACGCGGGATTGAACCGTCGTCCTCCCGAATGCGAGTCCAGTGTCTCACCTGTTGGGTTAGGCTACTCAAAGATGTGTTCACGCTTGGTTCCTCGCCGCCCAACAGTAGGCCATTAAGAGCAGCGCAGTACCACCTTTGCGAAGTTTCTTGTGCGTTGCGAGGCTGATCGCGTCAATTTGATGTCGAATATCGGCACAGACGATGAAACATAGGTTTATTATTTGGAACTGGAAACAAAACAGTAATCCATTGTGTGGCGCCACACCACCTCTCCTCCGAAGAAAAACTCCAAAGCCGAATCCTGAGCCGGTAAATCATTGCCGAAGGTCATCTGGGACTCTGAAGGGAATATTCTGTTCGATGTTATGCCTCACGGTGTTGCATTAGTTATTGAACTGCCCTCGTACCAATCCTGAAGTGTATTGTGCTATCCACAGGAAACTGAAGAAACGACTTCAACATTTTCGTAGCCACGAAATGCACACGAACTTCTGGAAATTTTGGAAATTTGTGGTAAGTTTCTATCGGACCAAACTGCTGAGGTCATCGGCCTTTACTTGATCTAACTAAGGGGAGAGAGAGAGAGAGAGAGAGAGAGAGAGAGAGAGAGAGAGAGAGACGGGTAGGCAGGAGGGGATTCCTTCTCATCACAGTTAATACAGTTGGAGTTTTAAACAGTAGCCTTCATAATGTTCGAGGATGAACGTTTCTGTGTGTGGAATTGTACCAGGAAATATAACATACGACATCAGTGTATAATGAGTGAAATTATGCATAGTAAGCTTTTTTTGTATAATATCATCTCTAAAATCGGAATTAGACACAGAGCAAGTGTCGGTGAATGCAAGCGTTTGGAAAGATCTATAATAAGCGATTCCGTATTAAAGTATCTATCAACGTGCAGATCTTGGAATTTTGAACTTTCAGTTTTATGTGTGCTTTCCGCCGTGCTTAATTTTTATTGGTGATATCATCTTAGAAATGACATTTTGTAACAAGTGAGCGTGTTGTATAATTTGCTTTTAATTGTAAGTCCGGCTAATTACAAATTATCAAAGCTGTGAAACACGATCAGCAAAAACTATTTTGCTGATGTGTCCCATCTTATACAGAACTAAATGAACTGTGTTTTTTGTAACTAATAAATAATTTATCGGTTCACAATCAGTAATTTTTGTGAATATTTCGTTTATTGTTTATTCTGTTGATATTTTATTTTTTCTTCTGTTGTATCTCTGTTAGGCTTGGTTATGATCAGCCATCAGCAAAGAGCACTATTTACGTTTCATTCATGTAATACGTGCTATGACCAGACAAATCTACAGTAGTTCAGTCATAACCACGAGTTATTTTATTGCTCTCTGAACTACAACATGTGAAATATTACTTCAGTTTATTACATGAAGTATAAAAAAATTACTTAAATTGATACAGTCCTTTGCTACAGGACTACTTGATAATTTAAAATGGTCATTGATGCACTAATTAACAATTTTTTCCTTGAAGCACAATGTTCAGTATTTACAAAAGTACATTTCCATCTGAGACATGAATAACTCTATAGTCCTACTCGATGATGCTGACTGCTTCAGCTGAGGTCACAGAACTGAGCAGAGTGCTTTCATCTCTGTATAGACCTCCGAACTAGGACGCTGCTCTGCTGAGAGAGAGGGGGTGTCTTCTTCACCCTCTCCCATTCGTCGTTGTGGATTGCAGCGAGACATCGTTGATGTCTGTAGTATCGGCGTGTGTCGCTGACTTTGGTGTGGAGCCGCGATCTTTGGACTATTCCCCGAGACGCAAGCAAGAACTGGAGCAGTATCAGTATTGAACTCTGTGAAACACCAATGGTAATTCGTCCTTAATCAGAAAAATGTCCATCATGAAAAGGTATGACATGTTTGGGAATGGGAGCATTGTCTGCGAATTTATTGATTTTTTTTAATAATTTATCGGCGTTCGTAACATATCCATACAGCCGTCTCAACACTGGAAATATTCACAAGAGGTGGTTGTAATAATTCATAGTATATATAAGTTTAAGCCGTAGCCTGGTACGCTGTTGCATAGGCTTAACAAAGAACAGATTCTGGCGTAAGTACACCGAAACGAGTACAGTGTCATTGATGAAATCTCACAAATTTAAAGTGACATGTACTTAATGATGATGCTGGTTTGTGGGGCGCTCAGCATCGTGGTCATGAGCGCCCGTACAAGCTCCAGATCTTTCCATTTCCAACCTTGGCACTTCCCGAATGATGACACGTATTTCCATATCCCATTGCTCCCAGTTTATACATTATGACAGCATAATGGTTGATGTGTCCGTGGTTCTACAGAAACTGTTGTTACACAGAGTTTATGTTAAACTACACAGCGGACATAGAGATGATGTACACAACGCACAGAAGTGATGCACACAGGTGTCGTGAAAGGCCTTTGTCTATCAATTTCCTTCATGTAGAGTGATGTGATATGTTGAATAAAGTGGCCAAGTCCAATAAAATAGAATACAAGCACTTGCTCTTACAGCCATGTAATCATAATTTGTGATGATTTTATTTATGCATATTGTATTTGTGCCAGGGAATTCTAAACGCTCGTTATAGCTAGTTAAGGGAGTAGAAATTGTCAGCTCGACGACATTTTTCCCCGTTTAGTGTGGTTTTGGTATAGCTGCGTGGGATTGCAAGCCGCGATAATCCGCGGCGGCAAGAGCGCCGTTTTCACTTTGTAGTGACCGTTGCGGGGCAGATGCCGCCCTACTAATGGCCAGGGTAGGCGGTCGACTCTAATTGGATGAAAAAGCGAACCGCCGCCAACATCTGTACTGCGCAAAGCGCTCCAAATGTCTGGAATTATTAATTAAGCGTCGGAATTTCTTTTATCGGGGATAGGGCATTTTAATGAAAAAGTAATTAAAGCCGTCCCCAGGGCGCGCTTATCCGCGTCGGAAGTTGGCGTTATTAAGTTGGCCCCCTGGCCCTGCGTGCATGGCACCCGCCGTCAATCCTCGCATTGTTATTAGGGCGGCCCCGCTTTGCTTGGTTCTGCAATCTCGACCTGCGCTCCTGCAGCCTGCATGCCGCAATTTCCAACTGGAAGCAGTTTGCGAGCGCATGGAAACAGCAAATATCCTTGTGTTGTCTGTCTATCGGTTTTTAGTTACTAGTGATATCAACTACGTCTACGTACACATTCCGCAAGCCGGCCTCTGTGACCGAGCGGTTCTAGGCTCTTCAGTCCGGAATCGCGCTGCTGCTACAGTCGTAGGTTCGAATCCTGCCTTGGGCATGGAAGTGTGTGATGTCCTTAGGTTAGTTAGGTCCCATAGTGCTTAGAGCCATTTGAACTATTTGAACATTCCTCAAGCTACGATGCATGTAGGTGGGGGGGGGGGAGGGGGTACCTTGTACCACTACTAGTCATTCCTTTGTCTGTTCCAGCCGCATATGCAGCGAGGGAAAACGATTGTCTTTAAGCTTCCGTATGAACCCTGATCTCTCTTGTCATCGCGATCTTCACGCGAGGTGTACCTTGGTGGAAGTAGAATTGTTCTGCAGTTAGTCACAAATGCCGGTTCTCTACTTCTTTTCAGTAGTGTTCCATGAAAAGAACGTCGTCTTCCCTAAAGGAATTCTCGTTTAGTTCACATAGAGTTTCCGTAATACTCACGTGTTAGTCGAACCTGCCAGAACGAAATCTACAGAACGCCTTTGAATTGCTTCGATGTCTTCTTTTAACCCAACGTGTTGGGATCGCAAACATCGAGCAGTATTCAAGACTGCGTCGCGCAAGTGTTTTATACACGAGCATTCCCCTTCCCTACTATCGTCCTAGGACCACCTCCGCAGCTGAGTGGTCACTGTAGATGGCTGCCATGCAGAGAACCCGGCTTCGATTCCAGGAACTGTCAAGGACTTTCATGTGCTGGTAGGCCGGACGGGACGCACTCAGCCTCGTGATGCCAATTGAGGACCTACTTGAGCCAGTAGTAGCTGCTTCACGGCTTGGAAATTCTGCTAGACGGCCGATAGAACATCTGCATGAAGCCCAAGGCCAGGATGACACGGCCGCCGGTAGACATCCTCTGGGCCTCCACAGTCCGGCGTTACATCGTCGTTCAATTTCATATGGCTTTGCAACGATACGCCAAGATATTTAGCCGACATGACTGTGTCAAGCAGTACACTGTATTCGATCGTGATGCAATTTAGTTAGGAATCTCTAACTTGCCATTCTGAAGGAGCTTTTTGTGCAGAATACGGAAATAATATAAATTCATCACCAGCGGCTGAGCTTTCTTGGACCTGCCCGGCCTGATCTGCCGGTAGCTCCGCAGCTGTCCGTTGTTGAAGACGACGTTTGTGCTTCAGCGACGTACGAGCGAAGAAGTGTGATTCGTTTTCTATGAAGCAAGGGACAAACACCAATCGAAATCCACACAGAAAATAAGTCCACGATAGGTAAAAGTGTCACGCTTTGATAAGTATGAGGCAGTGATGGTGTTGTGGGTTCGCAAAAGGTCGTGGAGACTTGCATGACAATGAGCGTTCGGGGAGAAGGCGTTCTTAGCTGATTGTCTAAAACATGAGCGCAACCTTCAGTGCCGTTAGTCATTGTTCCACACTGTCATGTTTACGGGGTGCCATCAGGAAGAAGTGGCGAGGAATTCTCCATGTGGGCAACGTGGTTATTCTTCATGATAATGCGAGGCCACATGTAGCAGTCAGAACCGTAGACAAGCTCCGGTCATATCACAGGGAGAGTCTGGGCCACCTACCATGCAAATGTGGATATCACCCGGGGCGAGGTGTGGTGATGTCCACGTTTTCGGTCCGCTGAAGAAGTTCCTCTTAGGACAGCGATTCACGACGTGCAACAATGAAGCCAAGGGAGCAGTCCGACGGTGGTTCAGTCACCCAGGCGAATTCTACCAAAGGGACATCTCGAGTTTAGTGCTGCGATAGGACATATATTTGAATTGGTGTGGGAAAAATGGTGTAAGGTACGTAGAATAATACATGTATTTGTAGTTACCTGCCGGCCGCTGTGGTCGAGCGGTTCTAGGCGCTTCAGTCCGGGACCGCACTGCTGCTACGGTCGCAGGTACGAATCCTGCTTCAGGCATGGATGTGTGTGCTGTTCCTAGGTTAGTTAGGTTTAAGTAGTTCTAAGTTCTAGCGGACTAATGACCTCAGGTGTTAAGTCCCATAGTGCTTAGAGCCATTTGAACCATTTGTGATTACCTGTACTTACCTTATTTTGGCTAATAAAAAATAAAGGCACGAGGGCTGATTCGCCCTAATAATTAGCCTACGTCGTCGGTGCCGATAAAACAACTGATTCCACTTCAGTATTACTTTCTGCGGCTAGTTAACCTTATAAATGGAAATCGATACTAGCATGAAACATAGAATTGCCAATCTTGTACGCCATACGTTGTGCTGATCGATTCACATGGCTGCTAAGAAACATTTGTCCGTAGCATCTGTTTGACACTTTCGACAGTAATGTTACTAGCTGCGTGATCGCCATCACTGATGTTGCAATTCAGCAGCATGACCTTCGTACGAATTATCCAGCTTAACCAATTGGTCTGATATACTTAAATTTTCCTCGAGACAGTTGGGCTCGCGACGTTTGTTGTGTCTTCGGCAGCACAAATGTGGACTGTATTCCTACTGAACAAATTATTCAAACCAAACTTCCTGGCAGATTAAAACTGTGTGCCGAACTCGGGACCTTTGCCTTTCGCGGGCAAGTGCTCTACCAACTGAGCTACCCAAGCACGACTCACGCCCCGTCCTCACACCTTTACTTCTGCCAGCACCTCGTCTCCTACCTTCCAAACTTTACATCCCCCACGCTGTGGCTAAGCCATGTCCCCACAATATCCTTTCTTTCAGGAGTGATAGTTCTGCATGGTTCGCAGGAGAGCTTCTGTAAAGTTTGGAAGGTAGGAGACGAGGTACTGGCAGAAGTAAAGCTGTGAGTCGTGCTTGGGTAGCTCAGTTGATAGAGCACTTGCCCGCGAAAGGCAAAGGTCCCGAGTTCGAGTCTCGGTCCGGCACACAGTTTTAATCTGCCAGGAAGTTTCATATCAGCGCACACTCCGCTGTAGAGTGAAAATTTCATTCGAGATTATTCAAACGATTGCGGTTATGGAAATGAGTGTGTTCGACAAGCTAATTTAAAGAACTTTTTGGCCGACTTGTACTAGGTGAATTGTCTACCGTCCCGCTAGCGGCAGTAGTCAGCAGGAATCAGTCTAATAGAACAGATATTTACCTTGATTCTGAGAAACTATCCTGTGGGTTACAGTTCTATTGATGGTACTGGTCACCCCTCACTTTTAGACTGTTAGCTTGTTATATCCGGAAAATGAGTCAAAGTTTTTTTTTAACTACAACGTTAAATTTAACTACAATAATTGGAAAGTATACATGGTTAAGTTGTCTTAGCAATAAACAACTGCTTTGTTACTGTCAGTCCATAACCAGCGTGTAATATGTAGTTACGTTATTTAGCTTTTCGTGTTTCACCAGGCACTGCAAAATGCTGGCGAGCTTTGAAAAATATGAAGTAGTATCGTTTGCTTGCAGATCTTAGTATTTTTTCATACTCGATTACAGCGAGCAATAATGCGATGGTGGTATCGAGAGAGTTAGCGGATTGTGTGCATTTTAGCGCTAGAGCTCTTCGAGGCAAATTACGTTTGTAATGGCAACCACTATACATTATCTCATAACGGATAATTCACGTATTTTCTATGTTACGCAGTGTCATATGATGGTTACTTCATGTGACATAACGATAAAACACATTGGCTACACATAGGAACACCAAGTGCACTGCACACGGTGTTGACAGCGTAGTTTCGGGGATTAGCATTACGCCATATCCATCCGCTGCAGCTCGGTTTAGTTTTGATACGTTTGGCCCTCATGCAATAACAACTATGTCTATCGTTCGTAACAGAATGTCCGTTCGTAAACTGCGGTGACCTAAATCCGATTATAACGCATGTACCATAAGGCATCGTTATCTCGTCATGCAAAAGCTGGTCAGACATCACAGTTCCATCAGTCTGTGAGATAGTGCGGGACAAAATTAGGCCTATGTGTTTGATCTCCACGTATCCAGACGCAATCGTATATTTCAAGGGCGCATTCCCAAACGTCCTTGCTTTGTTACTAGTGAAACGTGTACTTGCTTGTAGAAATAGTCGTAGTGAATATGATTATTGCTTCAAGCAAATGATATCGAGATTACTGGTAGTCCATTCTAAATAATGCGTTTCACATACCAGTCGTCATGGAGAGTGAAGTCTTCCGGTCGCCTTCAAGTACAAATATCTGCAAAATATTAATATGGTCGTCGTTATTTGGCGGACACATGACGTGGCAGTTTTAGGTGGGGTATTTCGAACTATGCTTGCGTAAGATACTGATAGAAGGTGGACATGAACTACTCCGTTTAGTACACTTCCAACCTCAGGAAACAATTGAACTGTAGACCGAATGCTTTGTTGTTTTGAAATGAGTGAAGAGATAATCCTGATCCGTGACGGGATTGGAGTACGATCCTCGCAACACCAGAAGAGATCGGCGATCTCTACGAGCATTGTGCTAGTTCTGCTTCCGCAGGAGCACAGGACACGCACGTAGGCTGCCAGCCCTGCGGGAGGGAGGTAGGACTTCTTCCTCGACTGCGCTCCTCTCCGCTCCTCTCCTCTCCATTCCTCTAAGTCTATTGACTGCGAAGGTGTTCCTTCACTCTCGCAAGCTGCAAATTTTTTTAAACTTTTCTTCAAATTTCATGTTAGGGATCAACGAGGGCAGTGGCGATTTACTCGGGCGAATAGACGCCCAGGTGTTGAGCAACTGACGCCCAGACGAACATTGCTGCGTATGGGCCTCTGCAGCAAGCGCCTGGTTCATGCAGCCATGCTGATTGCTGTTCACCGGAGACGAAGTCTAGAATTTGCACACCACTACCCCAACTGGATGTCCACTGAGCGGCTAGCAGGTGGCCTTTTCAGATAAATCACGTTTTGTGCTTCATCGTCCAGATGCGGGTGGCGTGCTCGGCTTGAAACGCTTGAAAGCAAACAGACTGGAACAATCATCGGAATGGTCCATGCTGGGAGTCCCTCGCTGGGTGATCTCGTCATTCTCGAAGTCACAGTGAATCAGCCCAACTATGCATCTATCCTTGTGGACCATGTCCATCCCCACATGCAGTATGCTTCTCCTGGGCACGATGGATTTACCAGCAGGACAGTGCAGTGTGGTACGCATCTCGTAGTGTACGTGGGCGGTTCGAAGAACACCCAAACGAACTGGCTAGCACGAATCGAGAATCTGTGGGACAACCTCGATCGGGCTGTTAGCGCCATGGATCCTCAACCGAGAAACCTAGTGCAGCTAGCCACGACACTGGAGTCGACAAGACTCCACATCTCTCCGGTACCTTCCTGAACCTCCTTGACGCTCTCCCTGTAACTGCGCGTCTTAAAATGTGGTTATTCAGACTGTTGTCAGGGATCACATTATGTCTGCAAAGTTTGCCTACAGACAGAAATACAAAAATGGTTCAAATGGCTCTGAGCACTAGGACATCACACACATCCATGCCCGAGGCAGGATTCGAACCTGCGACCGTAGCGGTCACGCGGTTCCAGACTGTAGCGCCCAGAACCTCTCGGCCACCCCGGCCGGCACAGAAATACATGTTTTGTATTATTTTCATCATGGCAGCAACACCAGCAACCGTTACGAAATTGTCTCGAATGAGAAACAGCCCACAGTTGCACTAATTACGTTTATTTTAAACCTTGACCATGGTTTCTGCTATAATAATATACCCGTCTTTAGAAGTCCTAAAAAGTGATCAAATTAACATCTAGACCAGTAATACAATCTATACATAAAATTCAAAAATTACGTATGTGATAACATTACTTACATAAGCTTTTAAAAATGAAAAATGTCTTAGCCCAGCGGCTACGCCACGATCAATAAAATATAATAACTTCAACAGACATAAGCCTCTTTCGATCATAAGTAAAATTACATATGGCACCGTATGTCCTCCGCCACTACATCTGTTAGACTATTAACCACTTCAATGGTCGTATGCAAAAGCATGTTAACTGTTGGACAGTCGTAGTTTAGTATATGGTCTTTCAGTTGCACTTGTAGGCTTGTTATTAATATTTTGTCGTAGATATCAACTAGTTTCCTGATAAACGGTGCGATGTAGCTCACTGTGGTGAGCGTCATCTATGGCGCGTGGGGTGCAGCACATTTGACGACTGTGCGCCCAGTATAACAGATGTAGTGGCGAAGGACGTACGGTGCCATATGTAATTTTACTTATGGTCAAAACAGGCTTATGTCTGTTGAAGTTATTTTATTTTATTGATCATGACGGAGCCGCTGGGCTAAGACATTTTTCATTTTTAAAAGCTTACGTAAGTAATGTTATCACATACGTAATTTTTGAATTTTATGTATAGATTGTATTACTGGTCTAGATGGTATTTTGATCACTTTTTATGACTTCTGAAGACGGGTATATTATTATAGCAGAAACCATGGTCAAGGTTTAAAATAAACGTAATTAGTGTAACTATGGGCTGTTTTCATTCGAGACAACAAAAAATGGCTCTGAGCACTATGGGACTCAACATCTATGGTCATCAGTCCCCTAGAACTTAGAACTACTTAAACATAACTAACCTAAGGACGTCACACAACACCCAGTCATCACGAGGCAGAGAAAATCCCTGACCCCGCCGGGAATCGAACCAGGGAACCCGGGCGTGGGAAGCGAGAACGCTACCGCACGACCACGAGATGCGGACTCGAGACAACATATTTTGTACTTTGTGCCATGTATCTGTGACAGTAAGAGACATATACACCATATGCGCGGTAATATCTCATGAAAATTTGAGTTTTTCTAGTTCCCGAAACGGATCATAATTTGTTCCGTTATTCACTTCCCAACAGATAAACTAACTAATTGACAGCACAACACAACAGTATCTTTGTAGTGGTTATTACGTTGCTGTAAGACCTATGCCGTATTATTATTATTATTATTATTATTATTATTATTATTATTATTATTATTATTATCAGTGTCAGAGGTGAGAGACAAAGCATTGCTAGCCTGAGGTTGCCCAATTTCTGCCAGTTCAGAAATGAGTAGCCAGGCAATCAAGTGATTTACAAATAATAAGTATTGAGCACACATTTTAACTTAGTTTATTTTATATAGCGGTGCAACACGTGGGCGAAGCGAATGTCGCTAGAGAGCGGATTGGCGAAGGAGAAGCACGTTTTGTAACCAGTGTGTACCCTCAGTGTGGATAGTTATCTTTGTTTTCTGAGGAGCTATAGGCAGCGCTTGGGACGCACTTAGTTGATTCATTATTCTATAAAAAAAGTTGTTAGAAAGAAGCAGTACCAGTGGTTTCAACGATTCATTAGTTCGTCGTTTAATAAACACCTAGAAAAACTAAATATCACTGATCTTTTGTAATTAAAAAAAAATTGGGTGTTCAAAGGAAATTCTGTGTTAATGGAGGCGGTGGCGGTAGGGCTGGAGGGAGCGGTGTACGAGCTAATCTCAGATTGATTTCGGGGACAATGCTCGGAGAAATGTTGGGAGCCATTGAACTAGTGTGTGGGATGGGGGTGAAGCTGACAAAAACCGCACTGGGCTGCCACCGCAGTGCGCCGATACACCACTTGTACTCTGCTCGTTAAGATCGCCGTAGAACGCTTCTTCCTATTCCACAGGCGTGCGGAGGGGACGCAGGGGCGTGTAAGAAGGAGGGGAGAATCTCCTGGAAACAAGTTTGTTAAAAGTGCATAAAATAATCATAATATGATGATTGAGGAAGTTGCGCGCGGTCTGGCGGCGTGAATATTTTATCGCGCGAGCGTGCCGGTTTCCCGGGAAGAGGACGGGGAAAAAGAGAGGTGTGTGGCAGCGCCTAGGCGAGTTCTCGCGCCGCGAGCTGTGTTTGCTGTTGCCCGCGGCCTTGGTTCTGACTTATAATATTGGGCCGAGAAGGCCGGCGACGAAACCAGCTCCGAGATCCCGCTGATAAGAACGTAAATTGTCCACCGGCAGTCCGCTGCGCGCAGCCGCCGGACGCCGAGCGTCAGGTGTTGAACTCTTTATGGACTGTCTCATGTCGAAGACTTAGATCGCTCTTTCCTCGTCTTAACTGCCTGGTTCTCCTTGAAACAATCTGCATTTCAACTGCAACTGCCTGCACAGCGTGAACGAGTCCAGGTTTACTCCAAAGCTGTTACAATTATGTGATGAAGGTGTCACAGTGATATATACTGACTGTTTCGGTCCCGACATCCGACTGTACAAAAGAAAGGCAGAAACACACAAAAGCTTTGGCGTAGTGACAGATTTACATCTTTTCGCAAATTTTATCGAACTATTATAAGACTGAAACTGCACGTAGTCGCGAATGTACCTCAAAATCAAAAAAATGGTTCAAATGGCTCTGAGCACTATGGGGCTTAACTTCTAAGGTCATCAGTCCCCTAGAACTCAGAACTACTTAAACCTAACTAACCTAAGAACATCACACACATCCATGCCCGAGGCAGAATTCGAACCTGCGTCCCTAACGGTCGCGCGGTTCCAGCGCCTAGAAGCGCTCGGCTACCCCGGCCAGCGCCTCAAAATACTGTTGGATATACCAAAAATGAATGTAACATGTGAAACCAAATTACGCAGTAACTGTCTACTACCTATCAATACGATATACGCTGCATAAGTAATTGTATGCAATACTGGGTAACTGTATTTAGCTTCACAGATATTACGAAGGATGCTCAAAGGGCATCCGCAGAAATTTATCCTACAGGGGACAAAATTCTAAACTTAGTAATTTTGATATAACCCAGTAGATGTCTAGGAAACCATGTTGTACCCCAGTAACTAAATTTGAGAAGTAGAAAAAAATCTGTTACTTCAAACGACTGATATTTATCCATTTGGTGTTTGAAGTTATTTGCTTCGATACATAAACGGTAAACATATTTCAGTAGTATGGGCAAATTTCATCTTGTAACTTTACTACGAGCAATATGAAAATGGATGACATGTTTTTGATTCAACGATCTGCAATTACATCCTCATACGATTAGAGTCAGGGTTTCTAACAATTGCGAAATAACGCACGAAAGTATTTAATAAAAATTCCCGTAATATACAACGAACACTAAAAATGAAAAATCGACTATAAAATAGGAGGTAAGAACGGCTGTGCAAACCCTGTTGTATATATATATATATATATATATATATATATATATATATATATATATATATATATATAATAAAAAAACAGGGAATAAACTTCAGAAAAGACTTATTCAACTTTGATGCATGCAAAACTTTACATCTAATCACGTTAATGGATTTATTGAATTACTTGCATTACGCTTCATATATATGCATTTTTTTTAATGTTGGCTGGTGTAGCTAAATGTGATATTGATTAGGTAAAGTGTAACGCAGAGCAAAATAGTGCTTCAGATGTTCTGTGCGCAGTCTCCCCCACTTAAGTACAACTCACAGATCGTTCATACAACAATGTGAAACGGAGAAAAGATCTGTTGGATGCGGTTGAACTCACGCGTCACATTGTCCTGAATGTCGTTTATGTCCTCATGTCGGTTTCTGAACTTAGCGGTTTTATAATAGGTTCGTATTGATAATATCAAGTATCGTCGCCCCTGACGCTTTTTTCAGTGAAGCATTGTACACGTTTTGCATTTCAATCACGCCGCTTTAGCTCAAGAGTCACGGCCGGCGGGACAAACTTCGCACACACTTCATTCATCTTCAGAAGATTCTGGAGAATGTTTTGACCATTGATTTAGAGATGTTGCTCCATTACTATTTATGATACACTTCAGTTTACACATTATGGTCACACGTCCACTACTTAACAATGCTTGCTCAAAACTGACTAGTAGAATGCACGTTTGTTGTTGACAGATGTTAGTTCAAGTTGCCACCGCAGTTACTGCGCTGACGACGCTTGTACGACAGAAAAAAATCAGTCTAGGAACTTTTTGCACTACGACGTATTACTCCTTAGTGGTCGTTCGGCCCGCATCTCGTGGTCGTGCGGTAATGTTCTCGCTTCCCACGCCCGGGTTCCCGGGTTCGATTCCCGTCGGGGTCAGGGATTTTCTCTGCCTCGAGATGGCTGGGTGTTGTGTGATGTCCTTAGGTTAGTTAGATTTAAGTAGTTCTAAGTTCTAGGGGACTGATGACCATAGATGATAAGTCCCATAGTGCTCAGAGCCATTTTTTTTTTTTTTTTTTTTTTTTTTTTGGTCGTTCGACGGCGTGACGAAACGAAGAACTTCTGGTGCACTTTCTTGTTAAAATCGAAGAACAATGCGAGCATAACCTTCACATCTGGCAGCATTTGTCGAGCTTTCTTCGGTCCTGGCGATCCAGGATACCTCCACTGCGACTGAGTCATACTTTCGAAGTCATATCTGTAACCAAAGCTTCATCACTTGTTGTGAGAGTGTAGTTCTGCATCGTTGTTGAATCCATTTAGCTGCTCTCGAGCAACGCGAATTCACCGCTGTTTTTGTTCGAAATTCAACAGTTTTGGAAGAAATTTTGCTGTCACACGTTTAATACTCAAAACACCTGAAAAAATCATATCAACCAATATTCATATGCCAATTACCTTCAGGATTCTGATTTGTAGATCTGCCATTCCAGCATTTCATCGATTGATGATATGCTGGGACGTCTGGTACGCTCGTCAACGTCAACGTCTTTACTCCCTTCTTCGGAACACTCATAACCCCGTAAACCCTTGTTTTACTCACAGCATTCTCAGCAAAAGCAATATTTCTTTAACTTTACTGTATGTTATTCCTTGTGACAGCAAAATGTAGTACAAATTCTTTCATTCGTTTTTATACAAAATAATTAACTGTCAATACTACGAAAACGGTTGTAATCTTTTTGACAAGTGTTTACAGACCAAGTATCCAACAAGGCGAACGCTGGACAGATGCTTGTCAGACATGTTTACCAACACAACGACGAAAACATCGCGCGAATCGGACTAATACAACACGTGAAACTACAAAATTTCCGTTACTGATTTAACAGATTTTGTATCTGGAATGGTCACAGTCTGTTTCCGTCTCTAATGTCACTTTCTGAACTATCAGCGTATTTTCAGACCTAAATAAGTACATATTCCTGCTACTGTATTGGTGAATTCCGCGTTGAATACATGCTTTAATTTAAGCATAAGAGGGACTAGCACCTTGCGAATAATTCCCCCTTTCATAGGCGTTCACGTCTTCTTGTCCAGTACCTGTACGTTCCTGTTAATTTGTTGCGTGTCGCACATCTTCCCTGTGAATTCCCACATTACATGTAGTCACTATATTCATATTAAAAGTTTCATTGCGAGTATAGAAGAGTCCACATCCAACGAAGCTATCACCCGCCAAGAGAAATTGAATTTTGAGGGAGAAAGAAGATCTTGTGGTATGAGTTGCGTGCGTGTTTTATAGGAAAAACCCATTATCAAGATATTTCAGAAAAATTTCGTTGGTTTTTGACATTCCAGAGAGAAGTAATTAACTAAAGCATGAATATTTTCCGTCGTCGAATTAATAACCAAACAACGCCGCATTCCGTCGAGAAAGAATGTTCGATATCGGTTTCAGGTTGGCTGTCGCAGATACTTCCAATACTTTTACCGCCCCCAGAACTTGGGGAGAAAATATTGCAGGTAGAAGGGGGCTGAGCCTGTGACGGAGTGCTAGCAGACAGCCGCTGAGAGTTGAGCCATTGCGTGTTTAATTTCAGGTAGTAAAAATGTTATTACACTGCAGGCTGCTATAAAGCGAATTGATGTTTTTTCGATTTATCAGATAAAGTCAGAGGCGTTTCTACCCCGATTTACAAGGAACATCGAAGGCTTATCGTCGTAATTGTAGTCACAGAAGTTCCATCACAGACACCAGAAACTACTGGGTGGCTCAATTCCTAGCATCACAACCATACAGACAGTAGAGGATGCTAGACTTATTCGCCTGTGATGAGGGCCAGTTGTCGGAAATTAAAGCGTTAAAAAATCAAGATTGAAGGACGGTAAAACCGCGAGTAGTCGACAGGATGTTGGAAGTCGACACCTCATTACAGACGGGTTTGCTCTTTCTGTAAAGAAGGATATGCGGTGATCTGTAGCACATCTGACGACAGAATGCAATGCGGGGAACATCCGGTTCAACCACATTTTTCAACATAGGGCTCCGCAGCAGGCGATCTCTTCTGTCGACGCAAAGACATCGGCAAGTAGTGTTGTAGTGGCCAGTGTAGCATCGCTATTGAACCATGTATCAACAGAAACATGTCGCTTGTTGTGATGAATCGTATAAGGGGTAGTCAGATTAAAACCGAACACTCTCCAGGATGGGACCATGGAATGGTTCCATTCAAAGATAAATCACCACACGCGTTAAGACATTTATCACACTGAACGCGGTCAGCTGCTGACGGATCCACAACCGCACCCGCTCTTCCAGTTCTTCGTCCGCCTGAAACCGAGATCCATGCATGTCTTTCTTCAGGTCCCCAAAGCCATGAAAAATCACACGATGAAAGATCCGGGCTGTACGGAGGATGTTGCAGTGCTTCTCAACCAAACTGCTGAAGCCGTGCAGCCTTCGCCCGATTGGCAGTGTTGGGGCCACAGGAGGATTCCTTTCGACAGTATTCCTGGGCGTTTCGACTTTATGGCCTGATGAAGACACCTTACAGAAACTTCGACACACCATCAAGAAACGCCCAGTAATGCTGTTGGACGGAATCTTCCTGTTGGCGATAACGCCCGCCTCCACACTGCCAATCGGACGAAGTCCACGCTTTAGCGATTTGGATGGGAAACACCGCAGCATTCTCCGTGCAGGCCGGATCGTTCACCGTGTGATTGTTACACCTTTGGCGACCTGAAGGAGGAGATACGTGGACGTCGGTTTCAGTGGGACGAGGAGGTGCAAGAGTGGTTGCAGTTGTGGGTCCGTCAGCGGCCGAGCGCGTTCTACGAAACAGGAATTGACCCTCTCGTCTCCCTGTGGCATTAATGTTCCAGTGTATGTGGCGCTTACTTTTGATTGCAACCATTCCATGGTCCCGCTGTGACGGGTGTTCGGTTTTCATTTGACTGCCCCCTTTTATTTCTTGTTACACCAGCTCCATCATCTTATCCGGTTGTCCGTCATCCAGGTGAGTGGTTGCTCGAAACGTGCATCGCGCCACGGACGCAGATCGATGAGGCAATATTATGCTATGGCCCACATTCTCCTCCGGAACCTGTGGTAGTAACAAGAGCGTCAATGGCAGCTGTGGATTGTGTTGACACTTTTGCAGACCACATGCATCCCCTCACGCTTGATGAAGTCTTCGACGTCGGCTATGCCATCTTCCATCAGGATAACTGTCCGTCTCACAATGCCAAAGTCGTGCTACATTGGCTTGAGGAGCGTCATAGCGAACTCAGGTTGATGTCTTGTCCATCAGATTCGCCCGATCTGGACTCGATGGAACACATGTGGGACGTTATCGGGCATCAGCTCCACTAACGGCCCCTAATTCGCAGGAATTGCGTGCCCTTTGAGTAGACATGTGATGTCACACACCTACGGAAACATACCAAGGACTTGTCAGATCAATGCGCGCAGAATCGCAGCTGCATTACATTCCAAAGGCGGACCAACGCTCTGTGAAGTATATGGTCATAAAAGTTTTGCTCCATGAGTGTATGGGAGATTGTGGCAATACTTTGATGCTATGTTGGAATACATGCATTGAAATTGCCGGTCAAAAGTTTGAACAGTTGCATCGCCGTTTATGTTGATTCTATCAATAGTGGTAGTATCAGAAAATGCACTTGCTATGCCGGCCGGAGTGGCCGAGCAGTTCTAGGCGTTACAGTCTGGAACCGTGCGACCGCTACGGTCTCAGGTTCGAATCCTGCCTCGGGTATGGATGTGTGTGATGTCCTTAGGTTAGTTAGGTTTAATTAGTTGTAAGTGTAGGGGACTGATGACCTCAGATGTTAAGTCCCATAGTGCTCGGAGCCATTAGAACCATTTGAGGACATGCTATCAAGCAACTGAAGGTGCACTGATGTTTGTTTAAACACTGTTACAGACCTAAACTCAATGAACAATGATTTAAATAACGTCCATTTTGTTTCTTCTTGGCAGCGACTGTACGAAAAATTCTGAGACAGTAGCTAAGACGCTGTTCGATACTGTCTGACGATTGTCTTGAGGTGTTGCCTGCAGAATGGAGCCTGTTTCTGCTTATATTCTCGTTTAGTGCGTGAATGTCCACTTGAGAACTATTTCTCTGTCTCAAGGCGGATGCGTAACGTAGTTCTTGTTGTGTGCTCTCTCTCTCTCTCTCTCTCTCTCTCTCTCTCTCTCTCTCTCTCTCTCTCCCTCTCCCTCTCCCTCTCTCTGGAGTCTAACGTTAACTATGTTGCGCCTGAGCCGTAGGCAGTTTGCGCTTATTTATTGTATACTGTGTCCCGTGTGTTCTGGAGAATACAGCAACAAAAACAAAGGACAAAAATATAATATTCGTTTCCGATTGTACATTTATTATCTCAAATTAATTAGTTTTCGATCATCTATCATTGTATGATTTTGAGAACAACGTCTTTCGCGACGGCACTGCTGTAAAAAAATATTTTCGGACTTCTTGCCGCGTCAGTTAAGGGTAGAACCTCGAGCTTTCGGCGTTTACCTCTATCGTCTTCGTCAGAAGCAATTGACTGTCACGCTGCTGCTATGGTGGCCATACGCAGCCAGTAGACGGCTTCTGATTGAGAGGTAATTTCGTAATGCTATCACATGTGGTGTTAACGTCTCCGATGGTGTCCCCTAGTAACGTAAACATTGGGACGAGTATCTCTGCCTCTTCTTCGCATCGAGATCTCGCTTCCATGCACCGCTATGATTATATCCGTGACGGTTGAAGTTCTTTTCGCACACTCTTATTTCTACAGCCCCTTTAATTAAAGAATCCCAAAATATAGGAGCCTTAGACAAAACTTCTGTTTCGTCAAACAGTATTTTGTGTTTGTTTGTGAGGCTGTGATCAGCAACTGCAGATTTTTGCATTCCTCGATTTTTAATATGCTGTTCACGTTCTGCACAGCGGTCGGAAACGGTGCGGATGGAGTGACCCATGTTGGTTCAAATGGCTCTGAGTGCTACGGGACTTAACTTCTGAGATCATCAGTCCCCTAGAACTACTTAAACCTAACTAACCTAAGGACATCACAAACATCCATGCCCGAGGCAGGATTCGAACCTGCGACCGTAGCGGTCGCGCGGTTTCAGACTGTAGCGCCTAGAACCGCTCGGCCACTCCGGCCGGCAGTGACCCATGTAACTGCTTCCGCACTCACAAGGGATCCTGAGGTTGAGACTATTCTTAACAGTCGTAACATCTTCTTTATATTCTTAGGAAGTGGGAAAATAGGTCTTATATCTCGTCTTCTCAGGAACTCCGCAAATGTTTTGTATATTGTATGATTCTGACCGTAAAGGTTTTGGGCATCTGTATAGAGAAACGAGTCTTGAGCTTGACCACCGCTACGGTCGCAGGTTCGAATCTTGCCTCGGGCATGGATGTGTCTGATGTCCTTAGGTTAGTTAGGTTTAAGTAGTTCTAAGTTCTAGGGGACTGATGACCTGAGATGTTAAGTCCCATAGTACTCAGAACCATTTTTGAGCTTGACCGTGATCATTGTCTCGTCAGATGTATGACGATCTATTCATGCAGCTTATCGCGCAGACATTTGTCGTATTCGTGCCGGATGCAGCCATACCTTGAATTTTCAAGGGAAGTGACAGACTGTTTCTCCATCTTCGTTTCAAGAACGTAATAAACAGCTGAAATTTGACTGTGGGCTTGAGCTATCACAATTTACAAGCATATGGCGTACATACATTTCCTCTAGTAAGCAAACTGACGTTTGTAAAGGGCATTTCTAACGGCTTCGACGCTGAATTAAAAATATTTTCCAAATGTTGGATGGACGATTGCCAGTTATTACCGTAACTTTCACAGGTGATACAATAGCCGAAGGTGAAAAATAAGAAGACGGGTTCATTTTCTTTCCAGCGTTGCTGTAACTTGGAGGTCACATCGAAAGAGCTGATCCTGAATGAACCCAGGGTGGCTTGCGTGATTTCAGACTAGCTTGTGGGTCTTTTACAGCATCGTGCAAGGGAGCGATCTTATTTGAAGTGATCTTGAGCGAGTTTGTCTTAGCTGCTTTTCCCCTTTGATCTTGTGGAGCAATATTAGCTAGGACAGGGACCCACTGAACGGGAGTGGATCTAACAGAATCAGTGGTAACTCTCACAGCATTTAGCTGCACATCAACCTTCGTTATGTGGGCGCTTACGCAGGAGCTCAATATGCGCCAAAGCGAGTGTAGCAGAGCGTCCGCATCCCAACTGTTTCCGGCTATCTTGAGAAGTTGATTCACTCTTAGGTCATGTTCCTTAGATAATTATGACGTGTATCCAGATGAAAAGGAGAGTATAGTTATATGTAAGGAATTTGAATAAGAATATTATAATTACAGTTCGAGTGGAGCAGTACAGCTATACATAATTGCCATAGACAGTGATTCGCCGATCCCTGCACTTCCTTGTCACAAGTGAACCTCTGACGTTTCAGAGATTGTTTTAAGGGGCCTAGAAATGCAAGTCACAAGAGGAGACGTCGGGGCTGTAAAAAGGACGTTCCGGGACCACCCGTCGAAATTTTTGAAGGAACTCGAGGGGCTTCTTGGCCATACATCCTACGTCATAACGCTGACACCACGGGAATGTTTTGCATCATACGAGACACTGCTCAGTGTACACCTCTTGTATCTGGCGATAAAGCTAAGAAGCGTGCTCTCCTTCTGCGCGAAGAAGTTCGATAAGCGCGCTTTGTGCTATGCGGAAGGAATAAATCATGCAACTAACTGTGTAAATACTCTCCAGATATGAGGAAATTGTTGTGAAGCCATTAACCCGCTTGTGGAGCTGGGAATACCATCACACTATCTCTCGGCAAAGACGTTTACCTGCTAGGTTTACGTAGAACCCCGTTACAGCGCAGGTCTGCTTTTCAATTGGTCGTATTTTATAACTTGTTGCACTGTTGTTTGAATGTCAAGGACCTGTCCAGAGTGATTCCGAAATAAATTGGATGGTAGCTGAGCAGTACTTCGATTCTGTCGAAAGTGAGATGTAGCTTGCTTTATTATTGCTCCATAAAATTTCGGGGGTGCAGCCGCATAAATTCGACTTCTTCTTCTAATATTTCGGCTGAATACCGTCCAGTCATCTTCAGAGTGGGCCGAGGTGACTGACGCTCCAGCACTTGCTTCGTACTTTTGAAGCCGTGGACCGCACCACTGTGCATGCGGTCATACATTAGAAGAAGAAGTCAAATTTATGCGGCTGCACGCCCGAAATTTTATGGATCGGTATTTGCGCCGCGAAAATATGAAGATGCTTTGTTATTATTTATTCTTTAGATGGAATGGGGTAACCTCGGTTTTGAGTCACGCTTAAGTCTCCATTTATGGAAGTAATGATTCAGTTTCATCATATAACTTGTCAGCACGTTCTCGTTGCTTTTGTGCCTTGAAAATGACAGGATGTTCACCTGCCCAAATATCGGCTGTTGTCGAAGACGCCACCCGGCCGCATTCTGACACGTTGAACAGTTTGAATAGTGCACGGGAACCGCGCCAGCCACAGCACTGGTGTGTAAGCACAGAACCTGTCAGCCAGCTGAGCTATTGCGGTGGCCTGTAATGTGGCGTTTACGGCGACAGCGTTTGACGGCGACTCGAAGAGAGAGCGAGGCGGCCTCTGAACAGGCGACGGCTCGCAGGCAGCACGCGTGGGACGAGCCGCGAGGTCGCAGCGCCCGGCCGAGGCGGGGGCTAATGCTGATTGAAGGCCTGTAATCTCTCGCACGTCGTAAAGTATTTTAAACGGCCGCGCGGCCGCCGCGGTAATGGAACAGGTTCTCAGCGAGCCACTAAATTACAGCCTGCCCTGCGCCGCTCTGGCCGCCGCTCTGCCGTCCCCTGCCCTGCCCGGCGCGGCCGCCGTCGCACGGCCGCCTAATCACGTGCGCCACGCACCGGCCGCACGTCGCCGGCGCTCATGTCTATTAACGCACCACAGGCTCGTCACCTTTCAAACGCCACAGGATAAATCACCGAACCGAACTCGTGCTCGGCCTCTGTCATCCTACAGGCAGTATGGTACGGTATCGGTACAGGTTTGCGCGTTTTAGAGGGGCCGCCTTTATTGTTAAAATCGACTAATCGTTGTCGGTGTGCGTCACGTGCCTGCTTGTAAAGCCTAGTTTACACGACGACACTAGGTTACAGACAACTGCGCTACCGGCCACTGCGCATGAGCGCCGCACTTTTGCGCAACTCGTTGGGCCGGTATTACACTATCAAATTTCTTTGTCAAAGATTTGATCAAAGATGTGATCCAGTATTCCGTCCAATATATTTGACAAAGATCTTTGACGTAGCGCTACGAGGGGTATTACACTGTCATCAAATTTTTCGTCAAAGTTCAAGATGGCTGACAACAACTTGTTATTAACCGCAGCAGTTCTACGTACTCCAATTGCATTGTGTGCACATGCGGAAAAGAAGTGGGGGGAAAAAATGGAACCATACATACGAGGTTGACAGTCTTAAAAGTCCTGGGATTACAACTTTATAATAAATTCAGTTGGGAGGAGCACACCACAGGACTGCAGAAACGCCTTAACAAATCTGTATTTGCAATTCGAGTGTTAGCAGACATAGGCAACATAAAAATGAAAAAGCTTGCATACTTTCATTCCATAATGTCATATGGGATAATATTTTGGGGTAAATCTTGAAGTCAAACAAAACTTTTCAAGGTCCAAAAGCGTGTAATACGTATTATTTGTGGAGTAAATTCACGGACCTCCTGCAGAAACCTCTTCAAAGAACTGGGTACTTCAAATTCTTGCATTGGTACTGGGGGAAAATAAGAAAGAAAATGAAACTGTTGGCGGGCCAGAAGTACAGTGAGACTGTCGTTTGGACGTACGAGATTTGCAGGTTAGCTTTTTTTGTTTTGTATTTCATGCCTAGATACTTCCGTAGAGATATTGTTGCATGTGGATCATTATATGTAATGATTATTACAATACATGCAACGATATGTTTGTACAGTTATCTAGGCATGAGAAACAAACAAAAAAAAAACTATAACTCTCGTAGGCCCAAATGACAGAGTCTCACTATACTTCCGGCTCGCAGGTTAACTACTGCCTCTCAGTATATTTACTTCTTAATAAAATTTGTCGTAAATAATATATCTCTTTTTCCAACAAACAACTCAGTTCATACATACAATACCAGGAACAAAAATGATCTGCACACGGACTTAAAAACACTTACTTTAGTTCAAAAAGGGGTCCACTACTCAGGAACACTCATCTTCAATAATTTGCCAGGAAACATAAAAAATTTAGTTAGAAATAAAGACCAGTTTAAAAGGAGCCTGAAAGACTTACTACTGGCCAACTCCTTCCACTCCATTGGCGAAATTTTTAATAGAAACAAATGATGTATTGTATTTATTCATACTATTAGTATTTTTATTTCAGCTTTAAAAAAATCGACATGTTCCACATCCATGAGGATCTCCTCAGCACGGATCTATGGAACGAAAAACTAATCTAATCTGGGTGAAGCCGTGGGTTTTACGACGACACGATAAAAGCATTCAACAAAACTTGTTACGTGAGCTTACAGTGGAAGACGTCAAGTCGTACATCAATTACTTAAGAATGGATGAGCATACATTCCTGTATGTGCTCAATGAAGTGTATCCTCATATCACAAAGCACAATTTTCACTTAAGAACTGCTATATCTTCAGAAGACAGGCTCACTATAACACTCCGATTCCTTGCTACAGGAGAGGGTTATGTTATGTTAGGTTAGGTTAGGTTAGGTCAGGTTAGGTCTCCAATCTTCTTAATGTATTTTTGTATTCAGGGTGCCTCACGTTGTAAAGCGCCTCATAAGCTTCAGACATCTCTATTAATTCTGTAGTTGTCGGCACACATCAATTGTATTTACCGGCAATGGTTATAAAAACACTACAGACGACAGAACGCTGCAGCGATGCTAGCGCTCCGCGTGGTAACATATCGCATTGCAGTGAACAGAAGACAAGCGATTTCTTTGATCAAATACACGGCCTCGGCCTAGATTTGATCAAATATTGGACGACATTTGTCAAAGATCCCTATTACACTATCAAAAATCTTTGACAAAGATATTGGACAAAGATATTGGACAAAGAAATTTGATAGTGTAATACCGGCCTTGGTGAAACCAAACACTTTCGGCGTGTTCAAACTTCGGCGGCATTATACTCCATTCACCGAAACACAAGACATACTGTAAACACGGCAAGGCACGTGACCACAGCGCTGCCGACGAGGGGTGTACAAGTCGTGTTTTTTATAATTTGGCACCTGAACATGATAAAGTGATCCGAGAACTGCCTTCCGACACCTGTTTTTACATTGCATTAAAATTTATCGTCACTGAAAAAGAGAAATATTTAAGCTTTCAGGAAAAGTTGTTTTTTCGCGTTACTCTATATTTATCACGCCATATCTCCTAAACTGTCTGTCGCACAGCAAAATAATTTTATAATTGCCTTCAGTACTATATGTTCATGACGTCTGCAAATTTTATGTCCAATAGAGTCAGTAATAGTGAAGTAATAAATTAAAATCTCACGTCTGATGCAGAACTTTTACCAAATCATCATCCGAAATATAGTGAGGAAAAAAATGGCTCTCAGCACTATGGGACGTAACATCTGAGGTCATCAGTCTCCTAGAACTTAGAACTACTTAAACCTAACTAACCTAAGGACATCACACACATCCATGCCCGAGGCGGGATTCGAACCTGCGACCGTAGCGGACGCGCGGTTCCAGACTGAAGAGCCTAGAACCACTCGGCCACTAGGGCCGGCGTAAGCGAGAAAAGTTTCAGAAAGGTTTGAATCTAATTTTGTAGTTTGTTCGAATGCGATGGGTGGAACCGTTTGTCCTTTATGAGCGACGCATTGTGTAGTTCGCAGGCGCGGCGCTCAGTCAAGTGTGGCCGTCTCAGTTGCAGGTGTGAGCTCGTTAGTGGGTGTTGTACAGCGGCGATTTCAGGATATCTTAAGTTCATCTGTAAAGACGCTTGACAGACTAGTTGTTGATTATTAGAGTAAGTATATGTGTTTGTAGTTAGTTCACTGTTTATGTGCGCATCCAATAGCATCGCATGGTTTCTTATTTTATATATATGTTATATATTCACTTATTTCATTAGCATCATATACAGCTGTCCTCATTATGTCATCCAAGGATCAGCGAGCAAGGTCGACGTGTCAGTTCTGAGTCCACCAAAGAAGCGAGCAAAGAAGAAATGATTAAGTTCTTCTAAGAAGCACATGGTGCTTAATGTGTATAAAACGGAACTGTTACATCCAGAGCAGTCGATGAGTGACATTGTTTCGAAAACAGCTGCAGCTACGGGTGTTGGACGTTCTTCAGTGTATCGTGTCATAAGTGAGTACAAGGCCACACACTCTTTGGAGTCTCCCAAGAAAGGAAAATTACGACAGAAAATTTCTGAAAGTGTTGATGACTTCGATAGAAATGCGATACGAAGGAAAGTACACGAATTTCCAACAATTGACAAAGTGCTTACAGTCGTGAACGAAGATGCAGATCTGGGCAATTTTCGGAGAACTACATTTTATAAGTTATTGAGAGAAATGAATTTCAAATATGTCCGGCGTGGGCGCGATAGCATGCTAATAGACAGGAATGACATCATTTTATGGAGGCGACGTTATCTTCGAACCATTAAACGGTTGAGAGATGAAGGCAGACCCATTTACTATTTGGACGAGACGTGGGTGAACGCAGGACATACGCGAAGTTACGTCTGGGCAGATGACACTATAAATTCCTCAAAACAAGCGTTTCTGTCCGGATTATCCACTGGAAGCAAGGGCCCATCAAGTAAAGGGAAACGTCTGATTATCGCACACATTGGCAGCAAAGCAGGGTTCGTTGAAGGATGTTTGTGGACTTTCGAATCCAAGAAAAGTGGAGATTATCATGAGGAGATGTTCTTCCTCGGCTTCAGGAAAATGCAGTTATTGTTCTTGATAACGCGCCGTACCATTCTCGGAGAAAAGAAAAAGTTCTCAATGCGAATTCCAATAAGCACGAAATATCAGAGTGGCTAAAATCTAGAAACATCGATTTCAAGGACGATATGTTGAAGAAAGAACTTTTAGATATAGTTAAAAATCACAGAATAGCGCACAACGAATACGCAATAGATGAAATGGCGAAGAATGCATGGAAAACTGTTCTCAGAATTCCTCCGTACCACTGTGAGTTAAACACCATCGTGTTAGTGTGGGCCAGAATCAAAGGCTATGTTGCAGCGAAAAACAAAACATACATAATGTCGGAAGTTAAAGTACTGCTAGAAGAAGAACAGTGACTGCACAGGATGGGAACAAGTGCGTCCTCCATGTCGTAGAAGAAGTTGAAACTCAAATGTGGAAATTAGACTGCATTATAGAGGAGCGGTTTGTTATAAACCTCAATGAAAACAGTTAAAGTTCGACGAAGTGAACCTTGTTTCGTCCTTTATCGTTATTATTACTAGTATTGTTAATAAAATTAACAATTAACTGTGTTTGAATGGAGCGTTTTGTTAGGAACCTGAATGAAAATAAATCTGCTTCGACAGAATGAACTCAGTTTAACATTATTGTAACATTATTGTTAAATTTATTTTGTACATTGTTGCCCATGTTTCTCACGGTCCGCTGTGACCGCTCGGCAGCCAGCTGAGCACCGCCAGCCGCAAACCGTGCGCCAAGGATTTTGCACACCCCTACGTATCAGGTGAACACCGAATGTTTTCTCTGGAGACGAGCGCAGTCGCTCACGTGACACTGTTTATGTTTCGTCCCAGCTCTCAGTTAATATACTCTAGTTGCACGAGTTTTGGGGTTATGTTTGTTCGTAGAGGGTATGCAAACTGAAATATGTAGTGCGGAATGGAGAGTAGTGTTCGCTTTTTGGATATCATGCTTGGCATAGGTGTTCGTGGGATTTCAGTCATGCTGATAACAAAGATAAGCAACATATTGCTGCCGCTGAGACCGTCATTTGCGATCATAACATAGATGGTTTGACAATATCTGAGCTGCAGGGCAAAATTTGAGTTACGTGCAAATATACAAATGAATTAAGAAAAATACAAGCAAGTGTAATTGTAGCTGTGGCAATGCTCTCGTCTACAATCCTAAAATCCCATCGTTCGAGTTGGCCAACTCTTTGTTAAGCAATATTGTTGACAGGAGGGAAGGCTATACAAATTCAAGAAGCTGCACTCTTTATTCAATATTCAACAAATCGCTGCAGTGCTCCCCATTCACATACGTTAGAATTTTGAAATATTGCCACTGTACGGATCTATCTTCAAGAGAATAGTTTGCAAACCATTCTCTTCTTAATGCAGCCTGCTTCGAATAATTACTGCTGTCAATGTTAATAGTTATTACTGTTAATGTTAATAATTATTGGTGTTAATTAAAAAGCTTCATCACCAACTAAAACCGCATCTTATAGAATGCCCAGTATTCTCGATTGTAGTGCACGCAATGCGATATGTAATTTCAGTTCTGGCGCAGTGCTTCATGCATTACAGTATCTTTATTCCTTATCGCATAATTAATTCTATGTAGAAGAAACGTGAACAGTTCTGGTGACATTCTAAGGTAATTAAAAGAACTTCTTGGGTCTTGTATTATAAATTATTTCAGCACGGACGCTGAGCAACCGAGCTGACGTCTTTTCTTCATCCAGTCACGAATCGAAACTAGTTTCTTATTTTTTTCTTATGCAGCGATTCCGCGCAACAACCCTTAACTCCATCACAACTCGTGCGACGTGCAGCTGCCAAAACTTTCATTTCAGACACGGCTCAGGAACCCACAAAACGACGAAACTGAAGTGTACACTGGTTTCGCCATGTCTTCAGTCGAATATGAAACCATTTGCGTGCAACTCATTCCACGCAACGAGTGGCGCAACTCAATGTCGTCGTGTAAACTAGGCTCAAGTCATCTGCCAGTCACGTCGCTTGTCTGTCTCTGACGTCAGTGATACAGGGTGACAGTTATTGAGCTATATAAAAAAAGGTTAATTAGTTACAAACTTCGGCGTGCACCACTTTATTCAACATGTAAAAGTCACTACAGATATGCGGATTTGGCTTATGACATGTTGCTATCGATGACCTTCTGAATCCGCTGTTTTCAGCTCAGCAGTCGTTTTTGGGGTTATTGCTGTACACTTGTCTGTAATATAGCCCCACAGAAAGGAGTCGCAGGTGTTGAGATCCGGAGAATATGGCGGCCAATCGAGGCGCTTGCCAGTGGTCTCTGGGTACCCCAGAGCCAGAATTCAGTCCCTAAAGTGCTTCTTCAGGACATCACACACTCCTGCTTTGATGGGGCGAGCTGCGTCCTGCATGAACCGCATCTTGTCGAAATCAGGGTCTATTGGTATAATGGGGATGAAATCACCGTCCAAAACCGTCACGTACCGTTCGGTAGTCGTTGTGCTATCAAGGAATATCGCACCGATTATTCCGTGACTGGACGCTGCACACCAAAGAGTCCCCCTTGAGGGTGAAGAGACCTCTCTCTCGCGAAATGCGGATCCTCAGTCTCTCCAATGTGCCAGTTTTGCGTATTGACGAACCCATCCAAATGAAAGTGGGCTTCGTCGCTGAACCAAACCCTGCATGCGCATACTAATTCCGATCACGCCCCGCGGCCAACTGTGCGGTTTGAACGTCTTAACGCAAACCGTTCAGAAGTTATGACGATTTACTTCATATAGTTCAATATTTGTTAGCCTGTAAATTGGCTGTGCCGAGTGAGCTGCAGGCTGCTCATGCACAGAAATAGAGATCTATGAGGTCGACTGCAAATATCCGAATTTAACCTGTTCTCGCCGCGCTCACTCGCGCTGAGTAGCAATGTACGTTGTCCTTTTGTGTCTTCTTACTCTTTATTTTGTTGTTTGCTTAAAAAGAGATGAATATCTGAAAGCAGAGAGGTATTAATATTTTACCTTACGTAGACAACTTTCTTGAAAATGTTTCAACAGGAAATAAATTCAGATCTGTTTAATATGAAAAATAACTTTCGGTCTTATTTGGCACATACAAAGAAAAACAATAGAGAGAGGATAAAGTAAAAAAAGCGCTATTTACTACCTCCTGAGATTGTTCGCCGACCGGGGCGGCCGAGCGGTTCTAGACGCTACAGTCTGGAACCGCGCAACCGCTACGGTCGCAGGTTCGAGTCCTGCCTCGGGCATGGATGTGTGTGATGTCCTTAGGTTAGTTAGGTTTAAGTAGTTCTAAGTTCTAGGGGACTGATGACCTCAGAAGTTAAGTCCCTTAGTGCTCAGAGCCATTTGAACTTTTTTTTTTTTCCTTGAGGTTGTTCGATGCGTTAGTGTTATGTTTTCTCGAGCAAATAAATTTAGATGCTTTGAAATGTTTGGGCGACACTTTTCCTAATCTTTCAGTTATCAGGAATTTGCTATATGAGTTTTAAGAATATCCACTATGAATAATGTTTTGGTAATTACTAGGTATGCAACTTTGTTTCTGCCGTTTCTTCTCGAACTTTGAGACTTTATTGTGAAAAAATTACAAAAAATTAACCATTCAAAATACTGACCATCGCTGGCCACTACTTCCTCCCATCTTTCGGAGGAGGAGGAGGAGGGAACGATAGAGAGAGAGATTCGAAGAAGGTAGACTGATAAAATGTTAAGGTATTAGGGAGCAACTTAAGTGGTTCCTGAGGGTGTAAATGCTTCTCATAGATGAAGAGGTGGGCACAGGAGACGAATTCATTGGGAGCTGCATGAAACCAGTTAGAAGACGATAAAAAGTGTCAGAAAGTGAAGGCTCATTTTGACCACATTTTCAGTACAATATAACTTGTTATATTCTTGGTGCGTGTTATAAGGTAGACGTCCTGCTGTCATTAAGAAACCCGATTTTGTGAATTTTTCTGCGGAAGAAATCCGCAAAGTTAGGAGTCAAATGAAGTCGTTATAAAGCGTGACATGCTGTATACCATCAAAAATTTGTGAGGTAGTTCGTTCATCAAATGCACGTTAATTCACTGTAATATTAAATAGTTTTAACGTGTTATGCTTCACTGATCTTGTGCCATTCATTACGTCTGTTGCATGTGAATCACAAAGAGGAATAAACAATGTCTAGAAAGGATTCGAAACGATGGAGTGCGCAAGAGTAGGCTTCACCTTGCTTTGTGATAGCTTTCGGTAGTTGCAAAAGCGACAGCTGTTGATGCAGATGGAGTATAAACGACGCGGACAAAAGGCAGCTGTTCGTACGACGGAGATAGGAAGTATGTCTAATTGTGCAGAAAAGCAGTATGAAGGGCACGCCGACATCTTTCCCAGTTACGGATATCAGTGACGCACCTACCCTTTTGCGGGACACTGCACTCCAGCCAACGTATTGCGCTAAATCCCGAATGGGCTCTAATAGTAACAAAAAGCAATAATAATTATTGCTATTGATATTATGCAATCCAATAAACGAAAATTGTAATATTGACTCTATCTTTTATTTTCTATGTATAATGTAATTTTTCACAGCAATACCCGCGGATATCCTCATAGGCGTGGACTTTTTGTATTACTGTTGACACCTGCATCTGCGTGACCTAGAGATTGTGGGGGGCGGGACGGCAGAGAAAATTCAATGCTTCATGCTTATAATACGAATTAACGAATGTGTAGACCACAGTTTCAGTAGTGTACCTAGCCCTAGCGAATAGACATACAAAGTTTAAAAGTGTTATGGGCCAGGTATATTACGTCACTACGTGTAGGTCCATGCAATGGTTCCGGTGCGTCCCTGCTGTGCTACAAGCCGATTAACTGTAGTCTTCTAAACCGTTTCGCCAACTCATAATTAAACTACCATGTTTCACCCTAATCTAGGCCTCGGGCTACGCTAAAGATTAGTGTGTCATTATGAATAAGATTTCACATTCACATTTGTTTGCTTAGCCAACTCACAACCAAATTGTCACTTTTCAGCCTAACATAGACAGCGAGCTACGCCGCAGAACAATATTGTCATTTCAAACTAGAGTTTAGAAACTAATATGAACGAAAGAAAATATGGTTTATTGTCTGTTCTCTTCCTGTTTGTGCTTGTATGACGTCACACGTCAAACTACCATTAATGCCTCGGAACGAAGCCCACATCCGGTATCTGTCGGTTCAGTTTAACTAATTATTCTAATATCAGACATATTGCGTAGCAGTAAAGTACACGGAAAATGAAACTATAAAGAAATCCCGAGTGATTTCAAAGATACTGTTGTCTGTATCACTCAATTTCCCCCCCCCCCCCTCTCTCTCTCTCTCTCTTTCACACACACACACACACACACACACACACACACACACACACACACACACAACGAAATAATTTCGTTCCCTTCGATTCAGTAATCACAGAAGTTCTGTCTCTTGAGGGATTTATCTGGAACAAAGCGATCATACGTAATACCATTCCACCATTCTTCTGATCGCATCATGCATTATGGCGGATGAAGTCGTTGCTCGTAATTACGTCTCATGCCTATTTCATCGTCTGACGTATCTGCATTAGACTGAAAGTGACGGTGTAGACGTGCTGTAAAGCCGTACCCTACATAGCATAATCAATTGGTCGTAATAGCTAAGTCAACTATTGTTCGAAAATACTTTGTTCATCATAAATATCGGATAGAAATTGGAATTTACAATAAAAACACTAAATTTGGACGTACATGGCATACTTGGAACATAATTGGTATTAAATGATAAAACACTTGCTCGATCGCCAGTATAATTTCGTCTTCTCATGTCGCGTTTCAGAACAAGCCCATCATCAGATCTGTGGCACGAAACATTTAGTACGAACATATTCGCAGATCTCGTTAGAGGCTGTCTAATATGATGAATGAGTGTTATGAACAAAAATTCAATGATGACGACGAAGAATGGTACAATATCCCTGCTGAATCTTTGTGAATCCTGTTTCTGTTATACAGTTCAAGATTGGCGAAGGATATCGCTAACAGCCACAAATATTTTTAGGGATAGTGTTTCATGAAGCCGTGCTTGGAAATGACTGTTATAAAATGTAAAATAAAAATGGGTTAAGCTAACTTCCAAAAAGAATATGATCGCCAGCAGGAGTGCATCATGTGTGCCTTACTTACTACTAATAAATAAAGTGCACCAGTTCGATTATTATGTGCAGTCTTCCTGTAATCCATTTGGCAGTTCTTGGGAGCAGTCACAGTGGAAATCCCTCAATACGGTTGGGTGTCTTCCCTCGTCCGCCTCGTTGCGAGGAGCCAGTTTTAGGAAGGAAGTTTACTGTGCACTGCCTTTTCAGGCACAGTCTTCTGTTAAGTGGCGACATGGTATCACTTTGCTCTCGTGATATCCAACCACTATCGGTGCGTCACTTTCTTACCCAGTGTCCATTTTTTGTCCCCTTAAGTTTTTGTGTGTTGGGCATCTGAGCTATCCGAGGTTCTAGCAGATACAGCGGCAGAATATAGAACGCCTACAACTGTTTACTCGCCGCAGGAACGTGGCGAAGAAGACGGTGGACGCCAACTATCTTAGAAACTTACGCTTTTTCAGATTTGAAAATGTCCGTTCAAATTTGACGAAACTAGTCACCACTGTATAGAGAATTGCGATCTTGGCAAATAAAGTGTTCGTGTAAGAAGACCTCAACATTCACAATTACAGATCGTCTGCTACAAGACTGACTATGTCAGGCAATCAGAAGTTAGAAGCTTTCACCGAACGAGGCGCTCTAGTTATTAATTTGAGCCCATCTTAAACTTTTTAACTAGCGTTCCAGGGTCACAGTCGTTAGTTCTAGTGTTACGCATCCACTAATGCTCTTTGTACTCCGGGACTACTTTCTTCAGAAGCGGCCCCTTTTTAAGCTACGGTATGGGCGCTTATACCCCCACCGCTTTGCTTCCCTTTTTTTTCTTTTTTGTGTAGCATATGTGTATCAGAGTAACGAAATGTTGACTGACCGACGTTCATTTGAGGTTCTTCACATATCCGCTTCATACAATACTAACACAGGCTGCGCGATTCATTAAGCAATTACTCCAGAAAATATTTTATATAGGGTTAGTCAGTTTACTTTGGGTTCAGCAAGTAATTTTAGATCACTATGAAAACGCAGTCATGCCGATCTATATTACTAAAATGCTATCCCGGAACACAGTACTAGTTGCAGCGTAGGGGCAATAAAATTATAATTTTCATATTTCCCGTATTTATTGGACGAATTTAAAAACTTATAATGCTGTCATACGCTTCTCATTAAGACGTATAATCTTACGTTTAAAATTTAACACAGTAAGGAAAGTATTGCTGTTAGAAAGTGTGTTTGTTTTGAGGCAGCGTAATTGACTGCGCACAAATACATCGACTTTTTTATCCATTTTTAGAGAGTGAGAGCATTTAGCGACTTTCAGCAAACTTTACACGTAATAATCTCGAACTTTAACGAAACTTTTTCTTCTTGGCAACCCCCACAAATTAATGAAACGAAAAAATTCATCGCTTACTACATTTTCGCTCTTCACGCAGTAAAAGATCAACATCAGACAATGCATTTTAATTAATTAATTTTTTACTACTAGCTCTATTCGCAACACAGTTTAGTGATCGAATTCACATGTACCACTGAATGTACTCGGTAAATTATATCATTGTGCGAGAAATAGTTCAGGAAATATGCCGCCATAAACATTGAGATGCATTAAAACTAGCGTTTGCTTAAAATGTAGCACAAATTACCTATACTGTATATCCAGTGTTGCACAATAAGTGCACTTAGCTACTTCCTTACCTAAACTCTTTTCGCTTGCATACTTAAGGGCATAATATTCAATACAGCAGCCGGCCGTAGTGGCCGAGCGGTTCTAGGCGCTACAGTCTGGAACCGCGCGACTGCTACGTTCGCAGGTTCGAATCCTGCCTCGGGCATGGATGTGTGTGATGTCCTTAGGTTAGTTAGGTTTAAGTGGTTCTAAGTTCTAGGGGACTGATGACCTCAGAAGTTAAGTCCCATAGTGCTCAGAGCCATTTAATACAGCAACTCATTTGTAATCAGACATTTTAAGCTGTTTTATACGTGCGAGTTCGATTCTTAAAAAAATATGGGGTTTACTGGTCAACTTATAAACAAGAAAAATGAGGAATTTCCTGGAAGATTAAAACTATGTGCCGGACCGAGACTCGAACTCGGGACCGTTGCCATTGCGGGCAAGTGCACTACCAACTGAGTGAGCTACCCAAGCACGACTAACGAGCGGCCCTCACAACTTTAATTCCGCCAGTACATCGCCTCCTACCTTCCAAACTTCACAGAAGCTCTTCTGCGAACCTGCAGAACTAGCACTCCTGAAAGAAAGGATATTGCGGAGACATGGCTTAGCCACAGCCTGGGGGATGTTTCCAGAATGAGATTTCCCGAGTTCGAGTCTCGGTCCAGCACGCAGTTTTAATCTACCAGGAAGTTTCATATCACCGCACACTCCGCTGCAGAGTGAAAATCTCATTCAAGAAAAATGAGCTTCCATAATCATATTATAACGTTGATTCTATAGCCAAGAAAAAGTGTAAGACAGCCTAACTGCGCATTAATCTGCATACAAAACGTAGGAACAATGGTCTGGCGGTTCGGCCGACGCACATCACGCTTACCAGTTGTTGGCTTTGGTCCGGACCAGTTCCCAGTGAAGTGGCGCGCTGCTGTGAGCGTGATCCTGTAACTCTGGCTGGAAGTTCCGGTAGGCCTCGGTCGTATATCGTCGCGACAGCTGCAGCTGAGACGCCGAAATCAGAGCAAAAAAGGCGAGACGGCCCACGGAGCGCAGCTGTCGGGCCTGCGAGCGGCAACTTGCTGCGCATTCCGCCGCTCTACTGTTACACCAAAGTGCGGGTCAAGACAGGTCTCGCTGCAGCTGCCAGTCGCCCGACAGGGGCTGCGTGCTGGATGCAGTCCCACCCGTTCCTGTGTGATGTCCGCGGCGTGGCTGTTTAGTGTGATCTGCCCGCATTCAGTTGGTTCCGACATACGTGGTGCTGTGATTGAAGACACTGGCCTCGCATTCAGGAGGACGGCGGTTCAAATCTGCATCCGACGAAGCAGATGTAAATTTTCCTTTATTTCCGTAATTCGCTCCAAGTACGGTAATTTTGCACAGCAAGTGTACACGAGGTGTGTTCAAAAATATCGGGTATTTCGTAATCTCGCTGTTGTGTTAGTCTGATTCGCGCAATTTTTAGTTGTTACGTTGGTAAAAATATCTGAAACGTATCTGTACACTGCTAGCCATATTGTACGTCAAATATCTCGTCAGTTGGTAATGTGACATGCGTTTGCTTACGAGTGGCAGTGATTGATGTGTTTCAAAAATGGATCAGAGAATTTTCATTAAATGCTGCTATAAAAGTGGAATAAAATATAACAAAGTTTTAGAAATGTTGAATAGTGTTTCTGGTGAGTCTGCTATGAGTAAAACAAGGCTTACGAGTGCCATAAGCGTTTCCAAGATGCCAGTGAAGACATTGCAGATAACGAGGGGTCAGGACGCCACAGCTAATCAACACCAGATGAAAACACGAAAAAAAAAAAACCGAAAGAAATGATTATGAACGATCGCCGAATCACAATAATAGAAGTTGCTTATTGTGTTAGCATATCAAGTGACTCATGTCAAGAAATCTTTCCGGAATTTTTTGGGTACGAAACGTGTGAAACAGTTCATAGCTTCTGCACCACGATAATGATGCACCTGTTCCCACTTCATTGTTTGTTCGTGAATTTTTTGCTAAAAAACACTGTGATGGTGCTCCAGCCTCCATATTCGCCACATATGACCTCGTGTGACTTTTTCCTGTTTCCTCAGCCTCCATATTCTCCGGACGTGGCCCGCTGTGACTTTTTTCTGTTTCCGAAAATAAAAAGGATCTTAAAGAGCCGTCGTGTTACAAGCATAGATGAGATTAAAAGTGCATCGCTGAAAGAACTACGAGCTATTCTAGAGATACAGTTCCAGAAGACTTATTTCGGGAATAGGAAGAAGAAATGGCATATGTGTATAATATGTAATGGGGAGTACTTTGAAGCAGAATGAATAAAACTATTGCCAAGAAATGCAAATTCCTGATACTTTTTGAACACACTTCGGGTGAGAGGCAGTCAAATAAAAATGAGACACATAAAAAAGTAAGTAAACTGTTTATAATTTCAAAAGTAATCGTCGTAAGTGTTAATGCATTTATTGTAGTGTGAGACAAGCCGATCAGTGTCTTCAAAGAAAAATGTTTGCGGTTGCCTACAGAACCGTGATAGTACCCTTGTACCTAGGGGTGCACCTCTTCGTCCGATGCAAATGTACGGCGGCCAATGTCTTCTTGAAGGCTCTAAAATTAAGGAAATCACGTGAGGAGAGATCGCGACTGTATGGAGGATGCGTAACGGCTCTTCAGCAGACTTTCTGCTGGGTGGTCGAAACAACCTTGGCAACATGTGGGCGGGCGGACATTACCCTGCAACAGAATGATGCTGTCCGTCAACATTCCAGAACGCTTGCACTTGGCGCGCTTCGTATTTTGTAAAGTGTCCACGTACCGCTGTACGTAGATTGTGGCACCGTGTTCCAGGAACCTAATGAGCAGCGGGTTGACGACGCCATGCGCTCCATGGAATGATTCGTTTCTGCTTGTGCTTTGATAACTCTTCGTTATATTTCGCACGGTATTGCATCGTTAACATAAGGTATGTTTTTCATGATATGTCATTACCCTGTGCTAAAATGCGCAAAGCTCTGTTGAGTGAGCTGTGGGAAAGCTAATTTCTACTCCTACATCTATACTCTGCACACTAATGTGAAGTGCATGGCAGAGGGTACGTCCCATTGTACCAGCTATTACGGCTTCTTCCCATTCATTCCCTTATGGGGTGCGGATAGAGTGTTTAAATGCCTCGGTGCGTGCTATAACTAGTTTTGCTTTACTTATTATGTAAAGTGTCTGTATTGACAGATCACGTTATGGAATGTTCCTCAGACGCGCGCCCCTGTGTGTGTGTGTGTGTGTGTGTGTGTGTGTGTGTGTAAGTAAGTTTGAGTCGGTCCTGGAGGCTCGCTCGAATAGCCGAAGCGCTTAAAGCAATCACCGATAAATTCATAATAGTTTGTTTCGTGTTCGTGGTTCGTACCGCAGCGACACATAGCGAGTTGTAGTATAATCCTAGATTTCGCACTAGCAGTTGGTCTGTGAAACTTTCTACATATGCATTCACGGGATTGTTTGTGCTTATCCCTTGTTGGTCGTATTCGGCACAGGTCCCACAATTAGATGGGTCGCAAATTCTTTTTGTAAGCAGTCTCTGTTGTAGACTGATTTTTCTAGTGCCCTGCCAATGAATCGAAGTCTGCCACTTGCTTTACCTACTGCTGAGCCTATGTCGTCATTCCATGACACACCCAGTTATGAGTTCACTGATATGAGTTGTGTTTCATCATTGTCGTTGCTGTCCGCCCCCGGTAGCTGAGCGGTCAGCGCGACAGTGTGTCAGTCCTAAGGGCCCGGGTTCGATTCACGGCGGAGATTTTATCCGCTCAGGGACTGGATGTTGTGTTGTCCTAATCATCATCATCATTTCATCCCCATCGACGCGCAAGTCGCCGAAGTGGCGTCAAATCGAAAGACTTGCACCCGGCGAACAGTCTACCCGACGGGAGGCCCTAGTCACACGACATTTACATTGACGTTGCTGTCACAGGATTGTTTTTATTTTTTTTTATTTCAATTTTTTTATGTAAAGTGTACAGGTTTACGATTCTGAATATGTAAAGCAAGTTGCCTATTTTTATACCACTTTAAAATCTCTTAAACTTCTGATCAATATTTGTGCAACTTTTTTTCAGTCTATATATATTTTAACATAACCAAGATCCTATAAATGCAACGAAAATAACGCCCCTGATCTGTTTCTTGAGAGTAGTGGCAGATCAGGTACCATTCACCATTGGCCAATTGATGATTAATTGTTTCACGTTGCTTTGATAACATTCGCAATCTTCTGTTACTCTCCTACTTTCACAGCAGCAATTTGTGTTCAGACCCTGTGCAGGCTAACATAGGCACAAATTAACCAAAAAATGAGCCTAACAAAAGCATGAAGATGTGAAAATGATTTTAGGTGAAATATAGACTCAGGAATATTCGACTAATTTTATTAATTGTTTGATTCAGTACTCTTCTAGCCTGATAATGTACATTGTCTGCTAACTATACTCATTTGAAGAAGTCACAGTGGATGTGTTTGGGCTGTCATCTGGTTCCCATTCACTTTAGGAAGTATGAACCCTCCACTGATGTATTATCTAGTGATTCATATATTCAAAATTAGACATTATCTACAGAGAAGATTTATTGTGGACAATGTAATTATAGTCCATGCGGAAAATGTAGTCATTTTTAAAATAACTGGGAATGTTGTCTGCATAATGCCATTTCTATTTACTAACCCAAACTGCATGGACAAAACAGTTAACAGCCCTTTGCTCTGCTTCATCACATAATGGAATTAAAATAGGTGTAGTGAAAAATTTCATTGATAACCAATAAATATGTGTTCAGATCGTTAGGTTTAACATTATACGCCTGGCAGAGGACCCCATACTGTTCATTTTGAGATTAAGAACGAACAGTCAGAAACGAATATTTATATTTTTACCGAGATGAACTCTTTGACCACTTTATGGCAACAACTTAAGCTCCTAGCAGCTGGCCGAGATGACAACAGCTCTATGCATGCATTACAACAGGACATAGAATTTTGCCGCACCCCGTCAAGTACAGCTGTTGCCTGTGTAATTTTGTATCAGGCGTCGCAGATGGAGATCATTAATGGTTTACTAACGCGTTTCCGTCACCCATAGCTCATTCATGACCTTGTGCTAACGGAAATCTTCATTTACGGTAGTTTTTTGTGGATGTATTAGAGGAGAGCCTGTATTCATCGGTCCCTAGAAATGTCGTCAATGCCAAAGGTTAATATTTCAAATCATTGTAACTCATCTCACTCTCTGTTCTTAATCGCAGCATATATCTGATAGCCTAGCCGGGGTACCCTTTACTGAGTGTACCTGTTGGGACGAGGTACACCTGCTGTGTTCTGACTGGAATTGGTGTAAGCGGTAGTCGCTGCTTTGTCTGAGGAAGTACGTCATCAACCATTGCAAATTACAAAGGAGAGGCTGAATTTTTTTGCCTATTGCTGTTGACTCTTCTCCCTCCATTGACTGAGAAAAAACATTGGTTTGGCCAGTCAAATTTAAGTTCTGCCATCAAAAAATTGTTGGAGTTTTGGAAACTGTTTTAATCACTCAGTTATGCCTCCATTATAATTATTCTGAGTTTGCACCAGTTTCCAAGTGGAGCTTCTGGTGCCTTAATGACCAGATTTTTTTCAGTTTTCCTCTACTTTCTCGGAAACTACGCCGTTAATTCAAAATCACACAATACATAAAATATAGAGCATCAACTTCTGAGTCGATTAAGTACTAGTACGTTTCGGTTCGATGAATGAGTGTTCGGAAAACACTGTATCAAGAAAGATATAGTTCTAACTTCTGGCGTAGTTCCCATTTTATCTCCACAGTACATGAAAAGAGCACATTTCACGCAAAATGTTATGCGAGGGTTCTTCAGAAAGTAAGGAACGATCGGTCGCGAAATGGAAAATACAGTGAAAATCTGAGGAAGCATTGCACAGGTGCGTTGGGCACTGTGTCTAGTACGCCCGTCGATCGCATCATGTCGCCATTTTCAGTTCTGAGCTCACAGTGAGACCGTAAAGATGGTAGAAATCAGCGTTTTCCACCAAGTATGAGGGCCTGTCGAAAGATTTCGCGTGAAGCTATGCAATCCACATAACGTAACTGTCATGCAGTACACAACAATTATCGGCCGCAATCTGCAGTGGCAATGTAGATGCTCCTGCAGCGTTTTCGATGGGAAGCGTTTGATCACCCGCAATGCAGCCCGTAATTGGCTACTCCTGAGGTTCATCTCTGCTCAAATGAACCGTTGGCTATGAAGACAATATTTTGACACAGACAACGAGCTGCAGTCCAGAGTAGAAAATTGTCGGAAAGTACTGGCGGCTGTCTTCAATGACGATGGAATTGAAAAGTTGGTACAACGCTACGGCGGCTGTGTAGAGGTGGCTGGAAGGTGTAGCTCACCGTTGCAAATAAAACAGTTTTGATTTTCACTGTGGTTTCCATTTCGCGACCTATCGTTCCTTATTTTCCGAATAGCCCTCGTATGATTGGAACTATAGTACATAAAACTTGGCCGCGTGGTCGAGAGCGCCTTGTCACGGATCGCGCGGCTCCCTCCGTCGGAGGTTCGAGTCCTCCGTCGGGCATGGGTGTGTGTGTTCCCCTTAGCGTAAGTTAGGTACTGTGTTAAGCCTAGGGATCAATGACATCAGCAGTTTGGTTCCATAGGAACTTACCGCAATTTTCCATAGAACTTGATTTTTAGAGTGTTCAGGAAGCTGGTGAAACGTACACACCTTTAGCAAATTGAAACCAATCAGTACTTAATGAACTGAGAATTTAATTATGGTTGCCTGACATTGATCATTTAGTGCAGAAGGCGATCTATAATTATGTATTAGTGTCTTTTTTTTTGAAAACCATTTTATTTGCCGAGATCGCTACGTTAACACAATTACAGCATTTCTAGTTTCGGTAATATGAGGTCCATAAAACCGAGCAGTGGTAATTACATCATACAGTATTTACACCACTCTGTGACATGAGGACTATACAATATGCATAAAAAAGTCGTGGCAGTAGAATGACTGCCAGGTGTTCTGTCATAAAGTATTTACGACTTTGAGATGCATGGCACGAATAAGGCATATAAATGTCTCATCTTACCGTTTCGTGGTATAACGCCATGTTGCCTGCGATAGGATACTACAATTCAGAATTTAATGCTCTCTATTTTATGTATTAGTGTACCCAAGACCGGTTTAAGGCGCAAGCAACAAGCCGTCGCTTGCAGCGCCTAGCTCAGAGGGGCGCAAGAGGCAGCACAAATGCAGGATTCCTATACAGGACGTATCACAATTAGTAGCGGCCGCTTCTGGCACGAAGCGCCATGGTCGCTGAAGTGCAGGATTTGAATAAAGTGCGTATCGGAATTAGTAGCGAAAACTGGTACGAGCGAAAGTGTACGAGAGAAAAGGGGACATTAAATGATAAGTCGCTTGTGTGGAAAAATGGTCTGGGATCTGCCCTGGGTGTATCTGTAAAAAAAGGGTAGTTTCTGAGAAACTTTAGATGAACTGGATGAAATGAAAAAATGTTTTCAAGACGGTGTCGTTGACTCCACAGGGAAATCGGGCCAAATTAAGATTAATCACCAAGGAGCCGCACTTGAGTGATTACAACAGTTTTCAGAACTCCACCACTTTTTTGGACGCATCCCCTTTTTTATGGCATTTTATTGATCTGTGTCGTGCTAGTCACATAGCCGCTGCACCACGCCTCAAGTGTTGACGGGTGAGCAGCTGCTGCCAGACAAACCGTCGCTCTTTTCACAACGCATGTGAATAGACGAGTCTCTCTTTCTTTTTTGTCTTCCCTTTATCTTTGATGCAGCATTTTTATATTATCGACGGACTGGGAATCCCGGTGACGACGTGTGTTTTTGAATCACAGCCGGTGACCTGTAGCGAGACTCGGCGCAGGCCTGCTTCGCCTGCGGCGGCTGTGAGAGCTGGGCGCCTGAGGGAGGAAGCAAGCAAAGTGGCGGGCTTCCTGCAGGCTTAATGAGCCGGCCTGAGTGGAGTGCGTGTTACATTATTGAAAAGTGTTGTGGTGCGTGGGTCCGAGCGCCGCGCCGCGCACTACCTGGCCGCGCCGCCCGCCGCCCCCACTCAGCAGAGAGGCTCGGCCCTGCCGCCACAGGGCGGTCCGCAAGTGCGTCCGACCCCACACCTCCGCCTCAGGTCACGTCTCACGAGTACCAGCCCGCAGCCGACTGTGTGCTACACGCCGTGAGTTGATAGACGCGTGTACTCCCACCATCACGTTCTGTCTTAAGCTAATCTTATCATTTCTGCATACGAATAGCAAGGGCTGTTTGCGTGCACTCTACAAACCTCCTTACGGTACGTGGCGGCTTCGTGTACCAAAGTCACCTTCTCTTCTTCGCCCCCATCCCAGTGTTGAGGAGGTTATTAAGTAAATACTGCCTTGTAAATCTGATAGTCACATACACTATGTATCTGCATCTACATCGATACTCTGCAAATCACATTTAAGTGCCTGGCACAGGGTTCATCGAACCACCTTCACAATTCTCCATTATTCCAGTCTCGTACAGCGCGTGAAAACAATGAACACCTATATCTTTCCGTACGAGCTCTGATTTCCTTTATTTTATCGTGGTGACCGTTCCTCTCTATGTAGGTCGGTGTCAACAAAATATTTTCGCATTCGGAGGAGGAAGTTGGTGATTGGAATTTCGTGAGAAGATTCCGTCGCAACGAAAAACGTCTTTCTTTTAATGATTTCCAGCCCAAATTCTGTATCATTTCTGTGACACTCTCTCCTATATTTCTCGATAATACGAAACGTGCTGCCTTTCTTTGATATTTTTCGATGTACTCCGTCAGTCCTATCTGGTAAGGATCCCAGACCGCGCAGCGGTATTCTAAAAGAGAACGGACAAGCGTAGGGTAGGCAGTCTTTTTTGTAGGTCTGTTACATTTTCTAAGTGTCCTGCCAATAAAAGGCAGCCTTTGCTTAGCCTTGCCCACAACATTTTCCATGTGTTCTTTCCAATTCAAGTTGTTCGTAATTCTAATACCTAGGTATTTACTTCAATTTACGGCTTTTAGATTAGACTGATTTATCGTGTAATCGAAGTTTAACTAGTCCCTTTTAGCACTCATGTAGATGACTTCACACTTTTCGTTATTTTGGGTCAACTGCCACTTTTCGCACCATTCAGATACTTTTTCTAAATCGTTTTGCAGTTTGTTTTGATCTTCTGATGACTTTTTTAGTCGATAAACTACAGCATCATCTGCAAACAACCGAAGACGGCTGCTCAGATTGTCTCCCAAATCGTTTATATAGACAAGGAACAGCAAAGGGCCTATAACACTACCTTGGGGAACGCCAGAAATCACTTCTGTTTTACTCGATGACTTTCCGTCAATTACTACGAACTGTGACCTCTCTGACAGGAAATCGCAAATCCAGTCACATAACTGAGACGATATTCCATAAGCACGCAATTTCACTACGAGCCGCTTGTGTGGTGCAGTGTCAAAAGCCTTCCGGAAATCCAGAAATACGGAATAGAGTATCAAAAGTATCCGGAGTGCTGTTAGTAGACATTAACGTGGGGTGTGTCCGTCCTTAGCTATTACTCGTATGATAGCTCGAACTCTACTGTAACACTTTCAATAAGATGTCTGAATGTTTCTGGAAAAATGGCAGCCCATTCTTCCTCAAGAGACGTAACCAGAGAAGGTAGTTATGTTGGACGCTGTTACCTGGAGTGAAGTCAACGTTCTGATTCGTACCAAAGTTACTCCACTGGGTTCAAGTCGGGACACTGGGTAGGCCACTCCGTTTGAGGAATGTTATTGTCCATTGCCTCACAATCGCAGATTTATGAGAGGGCACATTATCATGCTGATACAATCATTCATCGTCTCAGAAATTTTGCTCTACTGTACGCAGTATACAGTGCTGTAAAATGCATTCATATGCCTCAGCATTTACAGTTTTCTTAAACGCAGTATGGGGGTTACACCCTAATCATGACCAGCACCTCCATACCGTAACACAACATTCTCCATACTTCGCTGTTGGCACTACATGCGATGGCAAGTAACGATCCCTAGACATTCGCCAGATCCAAACCCCTCCATCGGATTGCTACAATCACTGTGGTAGCTGGAATGCTGGCAACACTTTGGAACTCACAAGTAATTCCTTACGGTTTTCCTGCGATTTTTTTTAGAACCACTCTTCACGCTCCTCTCCGGTCCCTGTCAGTATAGCCGGCCGGGGTGGCCGTGCAGTTCTAGGCGCTTCAGTCTGGAACCGCGCGACCGCTACGGTCGCAGGTTCGAATCCCGCCTCGGGCATGGATGTGTGTGATGTCCTTAGGTTAGTTAGGTTTGTAAGTTCTAGGGGACTGACGACCTAAGATGTTGAGTCCCATAGTGCTCAGAGCCATTTGAACCATTAGAACCTGTCAGTATATGCGGATGAGGTTTGCCTAGTCCTGGTTTAAAAGAGGTTTTTCCTTGGCGTTTCCACTTCGCAATGACATCACCAGCAACCGAGTTAGGCTGCTTTAGAATGGCTGAAATGTCTCTGATGGATTCGTTTCTCAGGTCAGCCAGTGGCTCTGATGACCGTCCCATTCTGCTGTTACTGTTCCTTTACTGATTACGCAATACTCCCCGGCTCCTTTTATACTGAAGGGTTCCGGCTCTCGTGACATCTGGTAGTTATTTCCGCGTTACGTATTGGTGTCTGGATACTTTTGATCAGAAAGTGTACATACACTGAAGAGCCAAAGAAACTGGTAGACCTGCCTAATATCGTGTAGGGCCCCCGTCAGCACGCAGAAGTGCCGCAGCACGACGTTGCGTGGACTCGACAAATGCATGAAGTAGTGCTGGAAGGAATTCACGCCATGAATCCTGCAGGGCTGTCTAAGATTCGTAAGAGTACAAGGGGTGGAGATATCTTCTGAACAGCACGATGAACGGCATCCCAGATACGCTTAATAATGTTCATTTCTGTGGAGTTTCCGGGCCAGCGGAAGTGCTTCAACTCAGAAGAGTGGGGTGTCGCAGTGTTCCGCTGGAATTGTCCAAGTCCGTCGGACTGCACAATGAACATGAGTGGATACAGATGATCAGACACGATGCTTACGTACGTGTCACCTGTCAGAGTCGTATCTAGATGTATCAAGGGTCCCATATCACTCCCAACTGCACACATCCCACACCATTACAGAGCCTCCACCCAAACCACTACAGAGCCTTCACTAGCTTGAGCAGTCCCCTGCTGTCATGCAGGGTCCATGGATTCATGAGGTTGTCTCCATATCCGTACATCCGCTCGATATAATTCAGAACGAGACACGTCCGACCGGCCTGTTTCCAGTCACCAACAGTCCAATGTCGGTATTGACGGGCCCAGGCGAGGCGTAAAGCTTTGTGTCGTGCAATCATCAAGCCGATACGAATGGGCCTTCGGCTTCGAAAGCCGATAATGTGTCGTTGAAAGGTTCGCGCGCTGACACTTGTTGATGGCCCAGCATTGAAATCTGCAGCAGTTTGCGGAAGAGTTGCAATTCTGTCACGTTGAACGATTCTCCTCAGTTGTCGTTGGTCCCGTTCTTGCAGGATCTATTTCCGGCATTCTTGCAGGATCTATTTCCGGTCGCAACGATGTCGCAGATTTGATGTGTTACCGGATTCCTGATATTCTCGGTACATTCCCGAAATTGTCGTGCGGGAAAATCCCCAGGTCATCGCTACATCGGAGATGCTGTGTCCCATCGCACGTGTGCCGACCATAACACCGCGTTCAAACTCACTTAAATCTTGATGTCGTTGTAGCAACAGTAAATGAACTTACAACTGCGCCAGATACTTGTTTTCTTATCTAACAAGGGGAGGCCGCCAATTGTGAAATTCAGATTCGATTCATACTGCGCATAATAAAAGCTCATGGCAAGAGGTGTAATGTGGCAAAGCACCAAGATGCACTTCTCAGCCGTTGTCGAGAAAATCGACGGTTAAAAGAAACCGTTGCGGTGAAATACTCTCTACGATTAATAATTTTCTACAGCGTCGTGGCGCAGCGGTGAGAGCCAGGGTTCGTAACCCGAAGGTCGCCGGATTGAATCTCGCGCCATGCAATTTTTTTTTATTATTAGTGTTTTGTAATTCAAATATATATATATATATATATATATATATATATATATATATATATATATATATATAAATGAATTGCTTATGCATGTGGGTGAAGGCGGATCGCTGTCCAATTGTACCGCCTCCATTTTTCCCTTTTTTTTTTTTTTAACAGGGTGTACCTAAGCTCTCCCGTCCACAATGATTTTCGACGATGTTATAAGTTGCGCTAGGGACCGCATCTACCTTCTTTCGAAGTTAGCACGCAACTACGCTGTTATGCGGCGGCTTGTTTCGGCCCATTCAACATCTGTCCTTCAAGTGTAACGAGCGACTAACGGAGTTTATATTTCATACCTGCCACAGCAAATTTGTGTTCGTGGGGTCTCTATTCTAATTCGAACGTTTGACTTACGCTATACGTATTCGTTTCGGAATATCGTTTCTACGTCTTCCGTTAACTATACGTGGATAACATTATGAAGATAATTAATAACATTTGTGAAATACAACTTTGTTTGCAGAAAACATAATGATGTTCGAAGTCGCCAGTTTTTCCACGACAAACGACTTTTAACAACTTTTTATATGCATAATACTTTAAAAAAAAAGGTTACATGGCGCGAGATTCGATCCGGTGACCTTCGGATTACGAACCCGAGCGCTTACCGCTGCGCCACGACGCTGTAGAAAATTATTAATAGTAGAGAGTATTTCACCGCAACGGTTTCTTTTAACTGTCGATTTTCTCGACAACGGCTGAGAAGTGCATCTTGGTGCTTTGCCACATTACACCTCTTGCCGTGAGCTTTTATTATGCGCAGTATGAATCGAATCTGAATTTCACAATTGGCGGCCTCCCCTTGTAAGCGTTGCCGACCACGGCGCCTATTCTGCCTGTTCACGTATCTATGTATTTGAATACGCATGCCTATACAAGTTCATTTGGGGCTTCAGTGTATAATGATATCTGCAATAAACGAAAACTGTGGTTACAATCAACCAGTAATTGAAGGTAATGTTAATATAAGAATGAACACAAAATGGCAGTTAACACTGTAGTAAAATTGCTGTGTGTGTGTGTGTGTGTGTGTGTGTGTGTGTGTGTGTCAGGGAGGGAGGCTTCAATTTTCTGAACGTGTAATTACTGTAAGGCTCTTTATCAACACTCCTGAAACACCAGTCTAGATCAATGTATTTCCCCACACAGTAATTATATTATGAACACACAATCCAAGGAACTGTTTCCAAGCTAAAAATGTTATATCGTCGGGCGAAGATCATTGCAGTATAATTACATCCGAATCTCTGGTGAACATCATGGTTCTCTGTGGAAAGTAATTAATCCTGTGAGCAATAGGCGATTAAAATTGAAGTTGTTAAGTAGGTAATAATAACAACACAGTCTTTACTAAATCAGTAAGTAAAGAAATCCATTTTTAGGCACAACCTGCCATATAACTATCGATAATCGCTCGAAAACTAGTTTATGGAAATAGGTATTTCATAATTGACTGGCCACAGTTATCTTTATTTATATTCGATTGATACCCAGTTAAGTGTTTTACAGTGTCTGTAATGAATACGCCTAATCTCTTATTTTATCTTCATGGCCTTTTCGCGAGATGTGCGTAGCAGGGAGCAATATATTGGTTGACTGTTCTAGGAGTGTACGCTCTCGGAATTTTATCGGTAAACCACTCCATGATGCAGTGGCAGACTATAAAATACATATTCGTGATAGCGTCTGCTCGCGCGTACTAAACGAACTCGTGACGAAACGCGCTTCTCTTCTTTTGGTCTTATCTATTTACTGCTGTATACATCTTACTTGGTACGGCTCCTACAATGGCGAGCAGCATCAGAATATCGATCGAACGAAGGATTTGTAAGCTTCTTGTTTCTTGGATAGACTATACATACTACCGGCAGATTCGCGCAATGACTCCGAGTCATGCCATTTGCTTTACCTGCGACTACTTTGATGTGATCGTTCCACTTTACATCGCTCCGTACGCATACTCCCAGATGTATAATGGATGTCACTGTTTACGTATATTGTTTGCCAGTTTAGTCACGCAGTTTCGTGTTTCTCCGCCTATTTGTGCTCTTAGTTATACTGTATTTGTTTACGTTGACGGTCAGTTGCTATTCCCTGCACCAGGCATCGATCTTCTGCAAGTTTCATAGAATTTTTTAGCGTCGCAACTACTCTATATGCAAAAGCATCACCCGCGAAAATCTTCATGAAACTTGTGATGTTATCCAGTAAGTTTTTCATATGTATTGTAAGAAGTAATGGGCCTGTAACACACCCCTGGGATACGCCCGAAGTTACTTCTGTTTCTCTCCGTTAAGAATGATTTGCTATGTTCTATTTCTTATGAAAAACTGCGATGTGATCGATGATTTACGGTTGGTACAGAGGTTGATGATTTTCCTCGTGATTTTCCTTGTGTTTAAACTCAGAAGAGTGTTCCTGGAACCACTCTGTAGCAATTCTGGACGTATGGAGTGTCGCATTGTCCTGCTGGAATTGCCCAAGTCCGTCGGAATGCACAGTGGACATGAATGGATGCAGGTGATCAGACAGGATGCTTACGTACGTCTCACGTGTCAGTCGTATCTAGACATATCAGGGGTCCCATATCACACCAACTGCATGCGCCCCGTACCAGTACAGAGCCTCCATCAACTTCAACAGTCCCTTGCTGACATGCAGGATCCATGGATTCATGAGGTTGTCTCCATAACCGTACACATCCATTCGCTCGATACAATTTGAAACATGTCTCGTTCGGCCAGGCAACATTTCTTGTCATCAACAGTCCAATGTCGGTATTGACGGCCCCAGGCAGGCGTAAAGCTTTGTCTCGTGCAGTCATCAAGGGTACGCGACTGGGCCTCCGCCTGCGAAGGCCCATGTTGATGATGTTTCGTTGAATGGTTTGCACGCTAATACTTGTTGATGGCCCAGCGTTGAAATCTGCAGCAATTTGGGGAAGGGTTGCACTTCTTCATTCATCGTTGGTCCCGTACATTCGCGAAATAGTCATAGGGGAAAATCCCCCTCATGCGCCAAGTATAATACAACGTTCAAACTCACTTAAATTTTGATAACCTATCATTGGAGCACCAGTAACTGATCTAATAACTGCGCCAGACACTTGTAGTCTTATGCAGGTGTCGGCGACCGCAGCGCGTTATTCTGCCTACTTATAATCTCTGTATTTGATACGCATGCCTATACCTGTTTCTTTGGCGCTTCAGTGTATATTGAGAATTGCTTCAAGATACAGGAAAACTTACAGGTTGATCAGCAAACAGATTGCAGTGTCAGACGGGAGCGTGACTTACGAAAATGAAGTGGAAGTGTGCGGGTCATGTAGTCCGCCAAATGGAGGTAGGTGGACCAAGGAAAGTGTCTCTCGCATTCAAAGAGAGAAGAAACGACCGTTACAACGATTTAACTGAACATTTAAGCCTGTTACCTATGTAATACCATGCATGTAAAATTTTCGAACAGGCAGCATACAGGGACTGGACAAAAGTATGAAACAACAAAAACGCAACACTTAACCATGCGTAATACAGTCTAGGAAATACGTTTTCATAACAGCTTCCAGTCCTGTAGGAGTGCATAAATACAGGTCCTTAGGGTTTTCAAGGGATTCTTAAAGCTTGTTTTCAAGGGACTCTTAAAGCAGCAAATTAACGATGGTAATGACGTTGGAGATGGATAACGATCACCCATCTGTCTCTCCCAAGCATACCACAAAGGCTCTAGAATAGTGAGGTCATATGGCTGCGGTCGGCAGGGGAGTTACAAAACCAGTCCTGGACGAGGCGAGCTGTGAGAACAGGGGCTCTGTCGTCTTGGAACACCGCATCGCCATTGGGGAGCAAACATTGTACCAGGAGATGGACTTCATCAGTCAAAATGAAAACTTGACAGTAATGCGACCGTGTAGAATAGCCATGAGGGCCATGGGATAGCACCATGTTTCACTCTTGTGATATAAACTCGGCCAGTAATTGGAAACTGCGTGAAACAAGACTCATCCGACCAAATGACTTTCTCCTATTTCTGCGAGTTAGGCCAGGTTTTATGGCTTCGGCACCACGTTTTCCTGTTACGGGCGTTTGCCACCCACCGACGAGTGGTATGGAATTCCATCTCGCCCTGCAATTCTCTGCTTCTGGAGCTCCCTTCGTGTCCTGACAGGGTTCTCGAGTGCGACGTTCAGTTCCTCAGTTATTTCTGCTGCTGTTGTCCCCTTATTTTTCGTCTCAGTCCACTTCAGTGACCGCCTTCTCACCAGTACTCAACACACACTTTCGTCTGCTTTGACACCTAGCGGATGATGTTTCTCCACTTTTTCTGTATGCAGTATAAATCTTCGATACGATGGCTCTTGAAACACCAAACACTTAGACTACTTTGGTTATGGAAGCACACACCATACGAGGACTTAGCTCCGACATAAGTGTGCTCGCCACGACTGACGCTTGCACTTGCAACGTACTGAGGTCATTGCACAAGTACCGCTTGTGGCCAAATATAACACCCCAGTCTACAGACTTGGCGAACATCTGCATTTTTGTTTAAGTGTGCATTTCTCGCGGTGTTCCCGTATTTTTGTGCAACACCTTTATATCCAGCAGCGGATGTAGAATGGCTGCTACTACAAGAACAACAACTGCTCCTGCTAATGACGATGACGATGACGATGATGATACGTACTACACCCAACTCTGCACTTATGGTTTACCTTTGTGTGCAACTATTGTGGATGAGTTTCCCCTCTTTAGTAAGAATTTTCCGTTAGTTTATTTCCCCGCCCATTATTCGTGGTATCCATTCATTTCGAACTTAGCTAACCATTTAATGTTTGTTATGCTTCTGCAACATTACGTTTCTAACGCTTGCAGTTTCTTCTTCTCCAATTTTTTTTATGCTGCCCCATTATGTTCCATACAATTATTTTCTCCAGACGTACACATTCAAGAAATCTTTCTCAGTATTTTGCCAATATTTAATCCCTGCAGCATTTCATGTTAAAGGAACTTCTGCACACATCCGCCAGTCTGATGTCTTCCTTGTTATTGTTCCTCTGGAATCTTACTTTGCAGGTGTGATTGTTTCAAGCCTTTCATTACTCTGTACTCAATTTTTACGTTGCATTTATCGTTCTTCGCCTTTCTGCTCTTCAGCAGTTTGGTTATGACGTTGTTTATCCTTGTAAGGAAATTACGCTTTACTCTTTGTTCATGAGATATTCTGTGTATTAATTACTTTCCACCGGTAGATTTACGAAACTGTTGCATTTTTATTCCTTTTTTGACGTCTTAATCCACCATCTTCATTGTATCTTCAACATAAAATTAAACGTTTCAGTAAAAGTTGTCTTCCTTCGATTATTCTCACTTGGTTTTTGTGGGCGTCGCAAATAGCTAATCTGTCTCTATGCTGTTCCTCCATTCTCTCCAGTATTGCTAACATGCCATGCCACCATATACTATTAAGGATTTCTGCAGCTCTACGAATGTTGATAAAATATCCTGGTTTATCTTCATTCTGAGTGATCTGATTAGATATTAAGTGTAAATTTCAATAGGTTTCTTAAGGATCACGCATTGGTTCCCACTAAGTTGTAAGTTTTCTCGTTACAATAGCCTCACAGCAGCACACCATACGATTTGCATTAGGGTGACACATTGCTACAGTGCCTGACCGTTCAATAAGTGAATGTGTAATCAACCCGATGTCCACAGACATTAAACAGTAAAAGGCGGAGTGCACGAGGGGTCTCAAACTTAACGTCGTTTGCAGCGCGTCAGAGTTGGATAATACGTGGCGATGATTACCATGATTGTAACACGCTCTTCGCTTACATCGGTTAACTACCACGGTATTAATTCCGTGCGCTATGTGAAGAGCGAGAAACGACTGTGGACGACCCTTCATTAGGCAAGTTGCCACAATTGCAGAGGGGATGTAATATGACATTGTGGCACTGCTGTGTTACGAAAAGCAGAAATAATCCCTCAAGATAATATAAATGCTAATGTACGGAATTGTTGTCTGCGTACGCCTTAGCGGTTTCACCGCCTTTGTCGGAAAGATTTTCTTTATTCGCATTTCACCTGCCGTCTGGCAGTTTAGAGAAACGTTGTTTAAAGAACTTTATCGTGAAACGACAAAAAGCCGTTGTGATGAATATTTATTTCCAGGTAACTAGTTTGGGTTAAGAAATTAGCTGAAGAAAGGCAAACCTACACTTACAGCATTTGTAAATTTAGATAAAGTTTTTGGCAATGTTTGCTGGAATACACTCGTTGAAATTCTGAAGGTAGCAGGGATAAAATGCAGGTAGCGAAAGATTATTTACAAGCTGCACAAAAACCAGACTGTAGTTGTCACACTCGAAGCGCATGAAAGGAAAGCACTGGTTGAGAAGTGAGTGAGGCGGGTTTGCAATCTATTTCTGATGTTTATTCATTCTGCACACTGAGCAAGCAGAAAAAGAAGCTGAGGAGAAATCGGGAACGGAATTGAAGTTCCGGTGATACGAAATACAACTTTTAAGTTTGTCCACGAGATTGTACTTCTGTCATAAATGGCCAAGGACGTGGAAGATCAGTTGAACGGAAAAAGTAAAACAAGGATAATGAACTGTAGTCGTTACATCTAGCAATGCTGAGAACTGAAATGTCGATGATTTTTGTTATTTGGGTAACAAAGTACCTGATGATTGTCGAAGTAGATAGGATATAAAATGTAAATTGCCAGTAGCGAGAAAAGTATTTCCGAAAAGAGAAATTTGTTTACGTCGAATATAATATTAGTTGTTAGAAAATCTTTTCCGTAGGTGAGATAAAAAGAAGAAGAGAACAGAAGTTTTTGAAACGTGGCTGTACACGAGGACATCGCCGGCCGTGGTGGCCATGCGGTTCTAGGCGCTTCAGTCCGGAACCGCGCGACTGCTACGGTCGCAGGTTCGAATCCTGCCTCGGGTATGGATGTGTGTGATGTCTTTAGGTTAGTTAGGTTTACGGAGTTCTAAGTTCTAGGGGACTGATGACCTCAGATGTTAAGTCCCATAGTGCTCAGAGCCATTTGAACCATTTTGAACGAGGACATCGAAAATTAGATGGGTAAAATTATGTATCTGTATCTAATTGGGCTTGAAAGAAATTTTTCCAATAATTTATTTCAAGCCGAATTAGATACAGATCTGGATTGAAATAATGGGCTTGTTTACAGGACGCGTCAAGGAATCATTAATTTGGTAACTGACGGAAGTGTGTGTGTGTGTGTGTGTGTGTGTGTGTGTGTGTGTGTGTGTGTGTGTGTGTTTGGGGGAGGGGCAGAGAGGGGCAGAGACAAAAACTATACAGAAGATCCAAGGCATGACTATAGTAAAGAGATTCAAATGAGTGTTGGTTGCAGTAGTAATACGGAGATGAGGAGGCACAGGATAGACTAGCGTGGAAAGCTGCATCAAACGTGTCTTCCTATTGAAAACCACAACAGCATTTTCCTTTAAGCTAGGTCATCAATGTAGTTATCTACCCATGGAGGTGACGAAGTTAGTCGCCTAAGGGAGACAAGTTGCCTAGAAATAAATATTGATTTTACGACAGCTCTTGGTGGTTCCAAGATGTCGTACTTTGAATTCATTGAAGTTGTTCTGCACTGTCGACAGAAAGAACTGCAATTAGTTTTGATACAGACACTGACACTCCATTTCCGAAGGACTTGTCTTTTGCAGATTTTAGTGGTGTACGCAGACGTGGTGGTCATAATTTTGCAAAATGAACTGGGTATCGGCGGGTAAAGAGAAAGGTCTTCCATTAACCTGTAGGGCAATATAGGAGTACGTGGCGCTGACTGAGAACACCACCTGGTCTGTTACAGCCCTTTCCCATTCCTGCGAGCGTAACAAATTCATGGCAATGACACAATTTCAACAACCGTAAATCGTTTCCACGGATTAATTAGGCTGCTCTGTTAAAGTAATTCACACGTGTATGTGAATAATGGTGTCACCAAATTTCATTATTTAGTTCAGGTTGCTGGAGATCTTTCATAACTGTATTGGAAACCACTCGAATACAATTATTCATGAATCGTTCTTGAAGCGTGCGTTAATTTAGCTTTTATATAGCTCGGATAAAAGAACAGAAGCTCGTTGTTCGTTCAGGAAACGTATGATGACAGAAATTACATTTCACGTCTCTGGCCTGAGACTGTATAGCATAAATCCTAACCATTCGCCTAATGGTTGTAAGCCAATTACTACTCGTAATAGTCTCACAGACTATTTTACGGTGATATTAAGTGAGCTGAATTACGTCCCCACAGGTACGACGTAGGGAGAGGCATAAGCTTTCTGAGCATCCATGTATTGGATCAAGTCGGTCTCTCGAACGCTTCAGCAATGCTACACTGTAACCTACCTAACCTCCGAAATTTGTTGATGAAGTTTGGGCTACCCGTATACATTACCAGTCGACAAAAGGAAAAAAATCACGAAACAGCATTTTCTAGGATACAGCATTTGTGGATGAACTGCTTGAGGATTCCTTCAATGAATCTGAGTCGTAAATCTGCCTGTACTACAGTTAGTTATATGTGGTTGTTCGATTTTAAATCACTCAGTACGGATACTCCCACATATTTAACGAGAATGAGTGCTTCCAGTGATTATTCGGTAGCCATGTAATCATACAACACTAGGGATTTCCAGCTGTTTATGCGCATTACGTTTCATATGTTAATATTGAGCTTGAACTGCCAGTCCCTCCACCAAACGTCGACGCTCTGCAGGTCTTATTGCATTTCGCTACAGTATTCTACCTGTAATAACATTTTCGCCATCGATTGTAATTCTCGTTCGTATTCAATTGTTGGTCAGTTTCAAAAATTTTCTTCGACTACAGTACCTGTCCGACGTAGAGTAAAAACAATTTTCCAGCTTTGTGACTTCTCCCTGCAACAGCACCAAGTACATCTGCACTTCGCAAGCCACCTTACGATGTGTGGCGGTGGGTACTTAGTGTACCACTGTTACTTCCGCCCTTTCTTGTTCCAGTCACGAATACACAGTGGGAAGAAAGATTGCCGATAAGCCTCCGTGTGGGCTCGAATCCTACTAATTGTATCTTCGTATTCTTCTCGCAAGATTTACGTAGGAGAGAGCAATGCACTGACTGACTCTTCTAGGAACGCACGCTCTCGGAAGTTTTAACAGTTAACCACACTATGATCTGCATCTGCCTCTGTGCCACTGGTGCCGGCCGGTGTGGCCGAGCGGTTCTAGGCGCTACAGTCTGGAAATGCGAGACCGCGACGGTCGCAGGTTCGAATCCTGCCTCGGGCATGTATGTGTTGATGTCCTTAGATTAGTTAGGTTCAAGTAGTTCTAAGTTCTAGGGTACTGATGACCTCAGAAGTTAAGTCCCATAGTGCTCAGAGCCATTTGAACCATTTTTTTGTGTCTGCCACTGGAGTTGGCTGAGGATCACCGTGACGCTTTCGCGCTTAGTACATGGACCTGTAACGAAGCGCGTTACTCTTCTTTGGATATTCTTTATTTCCTCTGTCATCCCTGTGTAGTATGGTTCCAAGACGGACTAGCATTATTGAAATATTGGTCGAAAGAATGTTATGTAAGCTACGTGTTTTTTTTTTTCCATCCGTCTTCTAACTGTTCTGTGCCAACCTATTCGTCTCAGAGAGACACGTCAATTATTTGCTGGATGTATTCCAGTCCCGAAATTTCTTCCTCAAATTGTGATTTATGTTTGATGCTAGTAGACTTCTATTGGCCAGGAATGCCTATTTTGCCAGTGCTAGTCTGCCTGTTGTGTCCTCCTTGCTCCGTCCGTCATGGGTTATTTGCTGCCCGGGTAGTTCAACTTCTTAACTTCATAAACATCATGATCACCAACTTTGATATAAAATTTCTCGCTATTATCATTTCTGTTACTTGTCATTACTTCCTTCGATCTACTCTCAATCCATATACTGCACTTGCTAGACTGTTCATTGCATTCAGCAGATCCTGTAATTCTTCTTCACTTTCACTGAGCATAGCAATGTCATCAGCGAGTCTTATCATTGATACCCTTTCGCGTTGAATTTTAATTCCACTCTTGGACCTTCCATTTATTTCCATCATTGCTTCTCCGATGTACAGGTTGAACAATAGTGGCGAAAGACTACGTCGATGTCGTACACCCTTTTTAATCCAAGAAATTCGTTCTTGGTCTTCCAGCCTTATGGTTGGCTCTTGCTTTCTGTACATAATGTGTATTACCCGTCTTTCCCCATAGCGTACCCACTATTTCTTCAGAATTTCAATGATAGTGCACCACTTTACATTGTCTAACGCTTTTTACAGGTCGACAAATCCTATGATCGTGTCTTGATTTTACTTCAGTATGTTTATCGACAGTAAAGTCTGAACTCCCTCTCTGGAGCTTTACCTATCGTAAAGCCAAACTGATCGTCATCTAACACACCCTCAATTTTGTTTTCCATTATTCTTGTCAACAACTTGGATGCATGAGTTGTTAAGCTGATTATTCGCTATTTCTCGCACTTGTTGGTTCTTGCTATCTTCGGAATCGTGCGGATATTTTTCAAATGGCTCTGAGCACTAGGGGACTTAACATCTCAGGTCATCAGTCCCCTAGAACTTAGAACTGCTTAAACCTAACTAACCTAAGGACATCACAGACATCGATGCCTGAGGCAGGATTCGAACCTGCGACCATAGCGGTCGCGCGGTTCCAGACTGAAGCGCCTAGAACCGCTCGGCTACACCGGTCGGCTGATATTTTTCCGAAAGTCAGATGGTATATCGCCACACTCATACATTCTACATACCAACGTGAATTATCTGTTTGTTGCCACTTTTCCCAATGATTTTAGAAATTCCGATGGAATTTTCTCTATCCTTTGTGGCTTATTTGAGTTGAACTCTTGCAAAGCTCTTTTAAATTATTACTGTAGTAATGGATCCTCTATATCTTCCTTATCGACTCCTTGTTTTTCCTTCTGTCATGTCATTAGACATGTCATTACCGAAAAAGTGGCCTTCAATGTGTTTTTTCCAACTACGTACTCTCTGCTACACATTTATCACAGGTATCCTCATTGCACTCATAATATTGCGTCCCTAGCTATTAATTTCAGCGAAAGTTGTTCTTTTGACTTGTCTATATGTTGAGTCTGTCCTAGAAATTTTGCGGAAATCACTGCTCCCAGTGATGGTTCTGCAAATGTGTATCATTAAAGGGTCTCTCTGGATATTTATTCGCAGTACGTTACATCAGTAAAGGATCTCTCTGGATATTTATTCGCAGTACGCTACATCATTAAAGGGTCTCTCTGCATATTTATTCGCAGTACGCTACATCATTCAAGGGTCTGGAATCTGGAATCTCGTGGGCGAACAGAGCGCTCTGGGTTGGGGTGTTCGGCGGAAGAGATCAAACAACGAGGTCATCGGTCTCATTGGATTAGGGAAGGAAGTCGGCCGTGCCCTTTCAAAGGAACCATCCCGGCATTTGCCTGGATCGATTTAGGGAAATCACGGAAAACCTAAATCAGGATGGCCGGACGCGGAATTGAACCGTCGTCCTCCCGAATGCGAGTTAAAGGGTCTCTCTGGATATTTATTCGCAGTACGTTACATCTGTTTGTGTTGAGGGTCAATTGCTACTCTCTGCAGCAAGCGTCGGTCCTCTGCAGGTCTTTCTGCATTTCGCTACAGTTTTGTAGCGTAGCAACTTGTCTGTATGAAACACTATCGTCCGATAAAAGCCTCCTTATCTACTAGGTCATTTATGTATTCTGTCAGAAGTAATGTGCCTATAACACTCCTATTAGGCACACCTGAAGTTACTGTCACGTCGGAATGACATGCTGTCTTCTGTTAGCTAGAAACGCTTCGTTGATCGTATATTGTTCATTAGGTGACAGTGCGGAACTGTATTGAGGGCCTACCGGAAGTCCAGAAGCGTGGCTTCAATATGGGCGCCTATATCTACTGCTTTTTGAGTCTCGCCTATAAATAGAGCCAGGTGGGTTTCACGTTATTGTTGCCTTCGGACCACATATTGATTGCTACAGAGAAATTTTCCGGTCTCCAGTGGATTGTCCCATAGAGCTTCTGGCCTTATACACACATTTAAAACCAAATACGTTGCTTGAGGCTAACGCGTCAACAGTTCACACGACCTCCGCGTCGCTTGGCAGCGAGACCACCACGTTATCTCGCAGCGCAGCTAGTCGCGAGTTACTGCTGTTTCTGAGATTTTCGCCCCTTTATTTACCCAAACTAACGGATTCCCGCTTCGGAGAAATCGGCGTGTCCCGTCAACACTCGAGAGCTGGCTCGCCAGGTAACTAATGAATCCGCGCCGCGCGCCGGAGTGGGGTCGGGGCCTCTCTCTGGCGAGTAATTGGTGCGCGGCGCTGCGCGGGCGCCGATCGGCCGTCCAGCTAACGAGCGGCGCGGCGTCGCGAGCTCTGCCTAACGACGCCCACGCGGCGCCCCTCTTTCCCCCCCCCCCCCCCCTCTCGCCGTTAATAGGACGCTGCGCGTCGCGGCCCGCGTGCTGTGCAGATGGTTTTAATCAGGCGCCGCCGCCGACTGCTCTCTTCACGGCGCAGCCAGCGCGTGCCCTCCCGCCAGAATCAACCCACTTCTGCCGGGGGCGCCAGTCTTGTTCATTAGTAATCACACGTCAGCCCAGCCTGCCTGCTCTCCCAACTTTGTCTCGTGCCGCTGGGTAGCCGGGTAGAAACCTACCCACGTGGAATAGGGATCCAAATGTACATCTGCGTCTACATCCACACCCCGCTAGCTGCCTGTGTAGCGTGCGGTACTTCGTGTACCGATGTCTCCCGCCCCCCCTCTCCTCCCCCCCCCCCCCATCCTTTCCAGTTCCAGTCGCGAATACTCCGCGGGAAGTACCATTATTCCGCATCGCTTTGAGCGCGCCCATCTCACTTTACATTCCTGATCTTCTCGCGACATACTGGGTGATTAACAGAGAAAGAACACATTTCAATTACACTACTGGCCATTAAAATTTCTACACCAAGAAGAAATGCAGATGATAAACAGGTATTCATTGGACAAATATATTATACTAGCACTGACATGTGATTGCATTTTCACGCAATTTGTGTGCATAGATCCTGAGAAATCAGTACCCAGAACACCTCTGGCCGTAATAACGGCCTTGACACGCCTTGGCATTGAGTCAAACAGAGCTTGGATGGCGTGTACAGGTACAGCTGCCCATGCAGCTTCAACACGATACCACACTTCATCAAGAGTAGTGACTGGCGTATTGTGACGAGCCAGTTGCTCGGCCACCATTGACCAGACGTTTTCAATTGGTGAGAGATCTGGAGAATGTGCTGGCCAGGGCAGCAGTCGAATATTTTCTGTATCCAGAAAGGCCCGTACAGGATCTGCAACATGCGGTCGTGCATTATCCTGCTGAAATGTAGGGTTTCGCTGAGATCGAATGAAGGGTCGTAACACATATGAGATGTAACGTCGACTGTTCAAAGTGCCGTCGATGCGAACAAGAGGTCACCGAGACGTGTAACCAATGGCACCCCATACCATCACGCCGGGCGATACGCCAGTATGGCGATGACGAATACACGCTTCCAATGTCCGTTCACTGCGATGTTCAAAAATGGTTCAAATGGCTCTGAGCACTATGGGACTTAACAGCTGAGGTCATCAGTCCTCTAGAACTTAGAACTACTTAAACCTAACTAACCTAAGAACATCACACACATCCATTCCCGAGGCAGGATTCGAACATGCAACAGTAGCGGTCGCGCGGTTCCAGGCTGACGCGCCTGGAACCGCTCAGCCGCTCGCCGGCCACTGCGATGTCGCCAAACACGGTGCGACCATCATGATGCTGTAAACAGAACCTCGATTCATCCGAAAAAAATGACGTTTTACCATTCGTGCACCCAGGTTCGTCGTTGAGTACACCATCGCAGGCGCTCCTGTCTGTGATGCAGCGTCAAGGGTAACCGCACCCATGGTCTCCGAGCTGATAGTCCATGCTGCAGCAAACGTCGTCGAACTGTTCGTGCAGATGGTTCTTGTCTCGCAAAGGTCCCTATCTATTGACTCAGGGATCGAGACGTGGCTGCACGATCCGTTACAGCCATGTGGATAAGATGCCTGTCACCTCGACTGCTAGTGATACGAGGCCGTTGGGATCCAGCACGCCGTACCGTATTACTCTCCTGAACCCAACGATTCCATATTCTGCTAACATTCATTGGATCTCGACCAACGCGGGCAGCAATGTCGCGATACGATAAACCGCAATCGCGATAGGCTACAATCCGACATTTATCGAAGTCAGAAACGTGATTGTACTCATTTCTCCTCCTTACGCGAGGCATCACAACAACGTTTGACCAGGAAACGCCGGTCAACTGATGTTTGTGTGTGAGAAATCGGTTGGAAACTTTTCTCTTGTCAGCATGTTGTATGTGTCGCCACCGGCGCCAACGTTGCGTGAGTGCTCTGAGAAGCTACTCATTTGCATATCACAGCATCTTCTTCCTGTCGGTTAAATTTCGCGTCTGTAACACGTCATCTTCGTGGTGTAGCAATTTTAATGGCCAGTAGTGTATTTATTGCAGACAAACTATGAAAGATAGAAACACACAGTGTTATGTCACTGGATAGAGTAAGGTGCAAAGTTTTCGCAGACATACTATAACATACACTCATTTTGAGCAACATGAGTTGTTCGAATAACATCGAAACGTTAGTCCATTTCATTTCAGACACGGATCAACAGGTCCCTGCTTATTGAATCGACAGCTTCAACAATTCGATTTCTCAGCTCTTGAAGAGTAGCTGCCATGGGTGGAACAGAGACTGTCTTTCACGTACCCCCACAGAAATAAATCCCAAGATGTGAGGTCTGGTGATCCGGGAGGCCAAAAGCAATGCATAACATCTTGTTGTGCGCCTCTTCCAGTCCAATGTTGTGCGAAGGTGTTAAGATAACGCAGCACTTCAGGGCGAGAGTGAGACGGGGCGCTGTAGTGCATAAAAATGGGATCATTGGAAACTTCGTGAAGTTGAGGAGACGGCTAATTTTACAGCATATAGCATTCTTGTCACAGTTTCCTGCACAAAAAAGGAATATTCATAAACTTCGCGAACAGAAACGGCACAAAACGCATTTAGTTACCGGCAGTCGTTTTCGTGTTTGGCGTCGATGTCAGCGTTTTGTTGGACCCAAATTCTTACATTATGGCGGTTTACTTTACTCGGTGGATGGAACGTCGATTCGTCCGAATAGAGGAGTCACCCGAAGGGGGTGACACGTTCGGAAGAAGTGTTTTCTGCCATAACCTAGAGAACTGAAACACAAAATTCGTACCTTCTATTATGGTCGTCGGGACGCAATTGCTGCAGTAAAATGCAACTTGTAACACTTCATAAGCAGGCGTCGCTTCACAACACGCCACAGCGTTATTTGAGGAAGCTGAATTTCTTGGCGTGCCTCTCTTGTGGGCTTCCGAGGGATCCGTACGAACGCATCTTGGGTACCCTAGACATTTTCATCACACGTGCGTAGCCGATCCAGTGCATCCACCTTCCAAGAATTTCGTATGCCAATCACAAACCTGCTTGAGCAGCGTGGCGGTGTGAATGGAATAACAAGAGTTCCGATGTACTATTTCTTCACATCAGCATTCTTCAAAAACTGTTGCTGAAAACGAAGGATAAAAATCTAAATGACAAGACTGGTCCTTGAGGTGGGCGGAGACGCGTGGGGGGAAATGCGGATGTAACCGGCGTTCGGCGCTACCATATATAACTACCATATATAAACTATAACGTTTGACTTCACCACGCAGTTTTGACACTGCAACTGCTAAAAAATGGTTCAAATGGCTCTGAGCACTATGAGACTTAACTTCTGAGGTCATCAGTCCCCTACACTTAGAACTACTTAAACCTAACTAACCTAAGGACATCACACACATCCATGCCCGAGGCAGGATTCGAACCTGCGACCGTAGCGGTCGCGCGGTTCCGGACTCAAGCGCCTGCAATGCTAGCTCGCTGGCATTGGCAGAAATGAAAAAGCAGAGGAGATGAAGTGTTCCGGACAAGTCCGATATGTGACGAAACCTAACGGTGGACCCATCGGACATATTTTATTGTGACACTTACATGCAGTCACTATTGTTAAGAAAATGGTTACGCCAAGCTTGTTGGTGTACAGAATATTTAATAATAAATGAATACATGGATATACAACTCTAAAACCGGCAATATATTTGAAATGTGCAGCCGATATTTTTGTAGGCTGGTACGTCAACAGTTTTCCGTTGACGTATCGATACATTTTTCCGATATATCGTGTGCACAAATAGTGATATTTCTTTAAATATTGATATACCCCTCCCGCTGGTGGTTCGAGTCCTCCCTCGGGCATGGGTGTGTGTGTGTGTGTGTGTGTGTGTGTGTGTGTGTGTGTGTGTGTGTGTTGTTCTTAGCGTAAGTTAGTTTAAGTAGTGTGTAAGTCTAAGGACCGATGACCTCAGCAGTTTGGTCACTTAGGAAGTCGCACACATCTGAACATTTTGATATATCGGAGTCTCGATATTTCTAAGACTATCAACAGTTCACTCAAGGAATCGCTAAGGTCTCGTAAACGAAGCATACTAGTTTTACTGGTTATGTAGTGGCAACACATTATTCCACGTCTCCTTTTATACTGACGGGTTCGCCTCTCATGACATGTGTAGTGGTCAATTCCGCACATGCGGGTAGCGGACAGTTTGATCAGATAGTGCGCTCTGCTCTCTATTATAATTGTTGCTAGCTGTGATTGGGTCGCTTTCGTGTATTGCTGTTTTATGAGTTTAAGAGCACGTCTACTGGGGAACTTGGTCGTTGCACAATTAAACGACAATAAACGTGGTGGTGTTGCTTCATAATAGTTCTACGGTTGGTTGCATATAATGGGGGAGGGGGGGGGGGGAGTTTTCAGTGTGCTTGCGTGTCAGGACTTGGCTGGTTCTCTTATTTGCAGTGAAATAATATCACAATACTTCCCTCACCACAGTTAAAAGAATTTGTAAATTCTGACCATTATAATGAATCTCTTTGATGAGGGGATAGGAGACGGACGACACCCTGCATAAGGCATCTGTAAATTATTTGATGAAGTTTTTGGGAGAAGAAATGGCGGACATTAGTAAGTTGCAAATTTAATTTTACGCTGGAGTAATTTGTTTTGGTTATTTTTGAGTAGATTTGAACTGTAGGGTTTTTGTCAAGTAGTAAAAGAAACAGCAAGGAATAAGATGAAACTTCCTGGCAGATTAAAACTGTGTGCCCGACCGAGACTCGAACTCGGGACCTTTGCCTTTCGCGGGCAAGTGCTCTACCATCTGAGCTACCGAAGCACGACTCACGCCCGGTCCTCACAGCTTTACTTCTGCCAGTATCTCGTCTCCTACAGTAAAGCTGTGAGTACCGGGCGTGAGTCGTGCTTCGGTAGCTCAGATGGTAGAGCACTTGCCCGCGAAAGGCAAAGGTCCCGAGTTCGAGTCTCGGTCGGGCACACAGTTTTAATCTGCCAGGAAGTTTCATATCAGCGCACACTCCGCTGCAGAGTGGAAAACTTATTCTGGAAGGAATAAAATGCCGTGGAGAACAAAATACAATGGAAACCGTCATTTGACGTTTTATTTTGCGCATGTGACCTGGGTTGGTTTAAATATAATGCAAACTGAGAAATAACTACTTAAGTCTCATAGCGGTTTAAATAAAGTGATGATAATGTTCTGAATAACAGTTCTAAAAATCAGAGACAGCTCGGGCAACATTTTGCCAATGTGCTACAATGTAGTTTTTGACTTACAAGGGCAGTAATCGTAACTACATTGAATACATATGTATTTTGCATATAAAAATTGAACTGTTTAAATACATTTAAGTTTTATGATGAATCGTGAGGAATAAAATAAAATGAAGAAAAAATGATAGCGGCAAGAATCGAACTAGAGCTGGCGAGTTGCGAGTCAGTGTGCATAAGCATATTTTTGGGAGTGGTCAGCGAGGGGGCGGTGTAGAGTATGGTGGCAGAGAGACACAGGTTCGCCACCCGAGGCCTGGTCGCTGTTTCGCCGTGCTCACGGGCCCTGAACAGGGGACCACACGGCCACGGCGCTGTTAACCTCCACTGCTTCTCAAGGACCTCTCGTACACTACGCTTGCACAGTATGTTACGCGCTCGTTGGAAGAAAAATACTGACCTGGTGGTGTGAGCAGCTTAACACTCATAGTGCCGCAACAGATGACGTCACAACAAGAATGTGCATTCGAAAACAGGCAGCTGCGTCCCTTCTCTGAGTTGATAGTATTGCGGCTGATCATCATTTCAGCACTGGGTACTGGTTTCCAGTAATCGCAGAGGGAACTCTGCAAAACATTTTCCGTCCATTTTATTTGTGTATCAGCACGCATTCAAAGAGAGATGGCGTAATTTTAGTACGATTTCCGGATCGAACTCTAGGAGAAATGATATAATTTAAACGTGATATTTATAGCGAGCTGTAGCACATTAGCACATGGTAAGCGGTTGCCACTGTCCAAAACGTACCTGCATGTGGCTGTTGTTGGACAGTGATAGAAAAGGGGGAAAAAAACCTACAAGCTAAAGTGACACTTGAGGACTGCAAAAGACGCAAGGGAACAATGATACTGCGAACGAGAATATATGAACGTCATTTTAGTTTCCATTCTTAAAGTAGTTTGGAAAGGTTGAAGGTGAATAAGAGTAGTAGTTCACGAAACGAAGGTTCAGCATCTCACTCCGAAGATAACGCTTTTCAACGGACGGAGCGCCAGACAGTATAGCAGAATTTCGGAGGTGTGTAATTTACGGCATTAAAATTCAGGGCCTGTCACGCGGCAGTGCCCTGTATGGCGGAGTTAGACCTATCTAGAATTACCGCATAATTAATAACTGTGAGACGAGCGTAAAGTTATGCGGCGAGGCGAGTTACGGCGGACGGGTCGTCCGGCTGATACGCTCTTTACACGTGGCCGAAGAAAAACCGGCCGCAGCATGCAAATGGGTTCTGGCCGGCAGGGCTGACCAGGACACAAAAGAGTCCAGGGCGGGCGAGAGGGCAGTCTGTGCACTGCAGGTTGCTGGTCGCTGCTCGGCGGAGGAATACGGAACGTCGCGCGTGCGGCAGTTCGCCTCCGTGATGCTGTGGTGTTCAGCCTGCAGGTGACCGCATCGACGCTCTGTAACGGAAAATTGAAGGTGAAAAGAGGTGGCTGGGTCTAAGTGCGGGCTACTGGTTTTTGTACCGTGGTGATGTATCTATCGGTTGGTGACAAGCTCTGTGACTATCGTCACGTTTCTGAAGTAAACAGCGTGTTCACTCATTAGTTTTTCATTTTTGAGCACATTCCTATAAATTCAAAGTGGAAGGTACTTACAAAGTTTGTGACTTGAAGGATTCAAAATTGTTTTTAGTCGTAATTTTTTTTTTTACTAGTTTCATTCTGTGAAATCATCATCAGATCCGTCTAGAAAAGACAAAAAGAATGCGCAAACTTATGACTGAGAGTATTACGCTCGCACAGTAACAGCATTAATAAAAACGTTAATGCACGTGACCAGAGAAGTAGCTAAAAGGCAACCACAGCTGCTATCCTAACGAGTTACGCGCTTGTAGCCAAGGTAGGCAGTACGAAGAGATGTTAACAAATCTACGATAAAAATTTGGTAAATACAGATGAGCCGTAGAGTAGGGTCACCGTTAACATACTGTGCTTGTAACCGCAGCGGAAGCAACTGAAGAGGCTTGGCTGTTGGATGTTGCATCCTGCGCGCACAATTTGCAATAGTGTGCTAAAAGAACAATAGTAGGAATATTATAATTCTGCGAGGGTTGGAACTTTAATAGCGGCAACTATTTATTTACAGCTCGTACAAAATAGATACGTGTTTCAAAGTTTTACTGACCTTTAAAATAGTCACCAGCATTGTGTATAGCCCGTTGCCAGCGATTTGTAAGTCGTAGGATACTCTTAGCAGTGCCTGTTGTGTTGACAGTTCGAGCGGCGCGCTCTATTGCCCGACGAATTTGTAGCAGTTCTGAAGCGAATGCCATAAAGTGTTCAGTTTAGAAATCGAGTTGAACCTACGAGGGCTTAAGGCAGGGGAGTGCAGTAGGTGGTATAGCACTTAGCAGCCCCATCAGTCAAACAAATCAGTAACAGCTTGCACTGTACGTGCTTGAGCATTGTCCTGCAAAATGATGGTCAGGTCCTGCAGCAAGTGTCACCACTTGTCTCTATGCTGTTCATTTTTGGAACACAACCTACGACCAGCTTAGAAACAGAAGCGATGACACTTTCTGAAAGACCTGATATCATTTTGCAGGACAATGCTCAAGCACGTACAGTGCAAGCTGTTACTGACATCTTTGTAAAAATAAAGTTTCTGTTGTGCATGAATCGGCGCTTAGAGACAACCTGCGCCGTGCGGGATTAGCCGAGCGGTCTTAGGCGCTGCAGTCATGGACTGTGCGGCTGGTCCCGGCGGAGGTTCCGAGTCCTCCCTGGGGCATGAGTGTGTGTGTTTGTCCTTAGGATAATTTAGTTTAAATAGTGTGTAAGCTTAGGAACTGATGACCTTAGCAGTTGTCCCACAAGATTTCACACACATTTGAACAGACAGCCTGCACGTGTTCAGTTCTGACGGTGGTTCCTAAATGAAGTGGTATAAAACTATTTTTCATTTCTTCAGTCGGGACTCGTCCATACTGTCCGGTACTGTGAACTAACGCACAGATGAGGTTTTCTCATGCTTAATGTCGCACGTTCTGTTTAAATAGTCATAGTGTTGCGATTGCTGTTTGGTGCACAGTTTCCGAGCGAAATTTGTCTTAACCATCCTGTACCAGTTTGTCACGTTTCGCAATGCTGCAGGGATAATACAATCACCTGGCAGTACACTGCCCTAGTCCCTTCGGCTCCCTCCGTGTCTCTCCTGCTGCAACGCGGTGCATAACTTGATTCCAACGATTGTTCAGCTGCAGCGGCCTGCTCCTGCTGTGAGCCTGCACTCACTGTCAGCACCGAAAGGCAGTTTGCATGCGAGAGCATGCATAGCCGCCAGCCGTGGTGAAAAAAATATCTCCCTGTGCTCCCAAGTACCAAACACGTAGGTTGTTGCAATCCAGTTACACCACTTCACATGCCCGAATCTTGTGATACGGGGTAAAGATGCAGGAGCTTATCTGTTGAAATTGTCCCTTTGAATTCAGGCGAATACATGTACCTCTAGTAGATACTGTTTCGTGAGTGATGGTTAGAATTTTCTATACCTAGTGTAATACGTAACTAAAATAACGGCGCGTCTGCGGTGTAACGAGAACATAATTTTACAGCTGATTTTAGATAAACGCCTTTGGTTCTCATCCGTGGCACCCTCACGGCACGGCGGTACGTCGACTATATTCTACACCCCGTTTTGTTGCCCTTCATTGCAACCCATCCTGGGTTTAAATTTCAGCAACATAACGCCCGCCCGCACGCGGCGAGAATTGCTACTGCTTGGCTTTATGCTTGCCAACCTTGCCTTGGCCAACAAGATCGAGGATCTCTCCCCAATTGAGAACGTTTGGAGCATTATGGGTAGGGCCCTCCAATCAACTGCGCATTTTGACGATCTAACGCACCAATTGGACGGAATATGAGACGATATCCCTCAAGAGAACATTCAACAATTCTGATCAATCAATCAATAGCAGGCCGAATAACTGCTTGCATTAGGGCCAGAAGCGGACAAACTCGTTATTGACTTGCTGAATTTGTAAAACACTTTCTCTTTAATAAAGCATCCAGTTTTCCTGAGATTGTAATCGTTTGTTCGTCTGTGCATGTACATCATATCTAGCGAATTCCGTCCCACTCGGGTAATTCGTCCGTGATGTGTCTTTTCTTGTGTTAGAATATATGATAGCGTGGTGTTTGGACGCGTGTGGTTAAGCTCGGCCATCTGCAAGAAAAACAGGCTTTGTTAAAAGTTTAGGAATGTCTAATTTGTCTTGCGACACGTTAATAAAATGTATTCTTCAGTTACAAATTGTAAAACGACTACATTTTGACTTTGCTTTATCGTGTGACCTTGGTAGATGTGCACATGATTATGCAGTATTTTAGAACTCAGTTTCGTATTTATCTGTCAGAAAGTGTTCAGCAAGTAATACGACAATAGCCGGAATCCCTATGAACTACCGACTGCCAGCCGGAGTGGCCGAGCGGTTCTAGAAGTCTGGAACCGCGCGACCGCTACGGTCGCAGGTTCGAATCCTGCATCGGGCATGGATGTGTGTGAAGTCCTTAGGTTATTTAGGTTTAAGTAGTTCTAAGTTCTAGGGGACTGATGACCTCAGCTGTTAAGTCCCATAGTGCTCAGAGCCATTTGAACTACCGACTTTTTTATTTTCCCACGCCCGGCTTCCCGGGTTCGATTCCCGGCGGGGTCAGGGATTTTCTCTGGCTCGTGATGGCTGGGTGTTGTGTGCTGTCCTTAGGTTAGTTAGGTTTAAGTACTTCTAAGTTCTAGGGGACTGATGACCATAGATGTTAAGTCCCATAGTGCTTAGAGCCATTTGAACCATTTTTATTTTTTATTTTGATGAAATAAAAAGCCATACCGTGGTATTCTGTAATTCCGCAAAAGCCTCTCAAGAAAAAGCAACAGACACAAGATCTGCGAGCTATTGCTGTGCTGGGGCAACAAGATCGCATGAAGACTCCAGTTTTGGTTGAACTATCAGAACTTAAGTGTCTAGTTGTGGTTTGACAGGACACAACTAGGTTACTTTCACGCCCGCTACTGCAGCACACATGGAGAGAGGAACATGCTATTTGTGGAAACACAGACAAGGGAACAACGCACCACTTCTGTAACTGCATATTTAATCGCTATTGGAAAAGGTGTACTGTATATTTTTCTTCCGCCGTAACTGTCTGTCAGATTTCCAACGTGTCCAAGATCACACACAGTGTAATGGCCAAGTCCAAGTGGGAGTAGCTTCAGCTTCCGCCCTATGGCCTGGACATGTCGCCGTGCGACGTCTATGTGTTTGGTACGCTAAAAATATCTCAAAGGGAAGGGCTTCAATTCGGTCGGCGGACTGAAGTACACAATGATGTACTCTGGCTCCTGTAAAAGCTGTATGAATTCTAAGAACAGGGAATTCTTCGGTTCGTGAAACAGCGTATGCTGTGGTCTGAGCTGTGGTGATTAATTTTGCGTCAAGACTTCAATTATACCTATAGTGTTCTACCTTTTCTTTTGAACATCCCTCATACAACTGCATAACATCGCGGTAGGCTTCAACTCTTACTCCCTTCTGAATCACTGATTAAGTTTCATGTCCTTCGACTCTTTATAACTACAGTCTGGTTTCTGTATTAGTTGTAAACAACCTGTCACTTCCTGTATTTTGTTCCTGATTCCTTCAGAATTCCGGAGAGCGTATTCCAGTTGACACTGTCAAAGTTTTCTGTACATCTGCAAATTAAATGTAAGTTTTCCTGTCTTCAGCCTATCTTACCAGATAAGATGTAAGGTCAGTATTGTCTCGCGTGTCCTATATTCCACCGGGACCCAAACCGATTTTCCCCAGGTCGGCTTGTTCTGATTTTTCCATTCTTCTGTAAGTAACTGATGTGATATTTTGCAACCACGACATAATAAAGTGATTGTTCAGTAATATGCATACCTTTCTGCATCTGTCTCCTTTTTAACTGAAATGATTACATCATCCTTGAAGTCCGGAGGTATTTCGCGTATCTGATATATCTTGCATACCAGGAGGAATAGTTTTTGTATAATTGGTTCCGCTAAGGATCTCAATAATTCTGAGGCAATGACGTCCACTCCAGGCGTCATGCTTCGATTTAGATCTTTCAGTGCTGTGTCCAATTCTTCTCTCAGTATCATTATTTTCATTCTCATCTCCCCCCTACTTATTCTTCCAATCCCTTAGTATTGTCTTGTAGTTCGTTGCCTCCGGTGTATTCATTTCAGAGTCCGTATTATTCCTAGAAGACTGATGTAGGGATTTTATAGTAGAACAAATATATAGGTTTACATCCTATTACTCCGTTAAATTCTGAGGCGTGCTGCTAGATGTGTTACCGGTATGTCCAGTCAACAAGCAAGTGTGAAGGATTTGCTCGTGAACTCATATGGGAATCCCTGTAGGGAAGCAGACGTTCTTTTCACGAAGCACTCTTAAGAAAGTTTAGAGAACCGCCGTTAATGACAGACTGCAGAAAGCCTGCCGCCAGCAACATACAGGGTGTTTCCGTAAGAGCGTGCAAAAATTTAACAGGACGTAGAGGATGCTCCACTGAACAATTTGAGGTAGAGAACCTGGGATCGGAGAGGCCAGCTTAAGGAGATAATAGGAATAAAATCACATTTCTGTGCACTTTTTTATTTACAGTAGTTACAGTTAACTGCAAGTACCATCATTGACACAATGAACGTACCATTTGCACTGTGCTGAAACTGATGGCCATCAGCCTCAATGCAAACATGATATCGGCGAACAAGATTTTGACGCACCCTGACAACTTTCCTTGGTGTGTTTCGAATCACATCACAGGCAGCTACAATTCTGGCAACTAATTCCACCTCCGTAGCCCCTGGGGCCTCATACACAAGTGATTTTACGACGAATACTTTCCGTGGGTTCCTTTACAACACGTTCGACCACCCCCTCTTCAGGATCAGGTATGCGAGTGGTCCTCATGTTGCCAGGTCCCTCGTTTCTTCTCGCCAATGAACCAATTTTCCGCATTCGTCGATCGAAAGAAATAAACACTCGTCGTGACGGATGATGCCTGTTAAGAAATCATTCTCTGTACAGCCTCTCAGCAGCAGGAACATTGCAACATACTTCCCCGTGCACAGGATGCATGTCAGTGAGTTCTACTTCATCGTTTTGTACTGAGTAATGAGTGGGTCGGTCATTCATTCGTAGCACGTTCTGTCATGAAACAATGTAAATACGATACAACAGAGCCACATTATTGACAAGTAAAGTAGAGAAAACCTGCATCATGAATTCCTAGTAATCAGGCTCGTCCTTGTTCCCTTGCAGTAAAAAAAAATGTGCCTGTAAATAAACAACACAGTACATGTAAACTTGTACGCGTGTTAGTTTAAAATAAGCTGGAAAACAGTAAACGAGGCAAAGCAGTAGACGAGTTTACATCCATACCTCCTTAAGCTGGCTTTCCCGACCCCAGGTTTCCTACCTCAAATTGTTCAGTGGAGCATACTCTATGTCCTGTTACATTTTTGCAGTTTTTACAGAAACACCCCATATATCTAGCGTAAGGACCTCAAAGACAAGAGGAATCGGGGCTCGTACTGAGACATATAGTCAGTAATTTTTCCCTCATTCCGTTTGCAAGTGGAACGGCAAAGAGAGTGATAAGGATCACTGCATCGTACACAGTATGTGATTTTACAAAAAAATGGTTCAAATGGCTCTGAGCACTATGGGACTTAACAGCTGAGGTCATCAGTCCCCTAGGACTTAGAATTACTTAAACATAACTAACCTAAGAACATCACACACACCCATGCCCGAGGCAGGATTCGAACCTGCGACCGTAACAGTCGCGCGGTTCCGGGCTGAAGCGCCTAGAACCGCTCGGCCACCACGGCCGGCGTGATTTTACAGAATACGTATGTAGATCACCTGTATTCTGTTAAGAACCCTTTGCACCGAAGCTAACACGAGTGGATACGCGTTCACAGACAGTTCACCAATGTTCACTGTCATTCATTTCTATCTGTGAACATGCGTTTACATTAGAGGGAGCAGAAGAGATCACGAGACAACAAGCGTAGCTTATTAGCACAGGATACAACACTACATGGTTAGGTCCACGATGCAAAACATTAATACTCGGCGAGGGTTGTTTTGCATGAAGAGCGCACGGGTTTTGACGAAGTGTTGTGTCCGCAGCTCGTGGTCTCGCGGTAGAGTTCTCGCTTCCAGAGCACAAGGTCCCGGTTTGGATTCCCGGCGGGGTCAGGGATTTTCACCTGCCTCGTGATGACTGGGTGGTGTTGTGTCGTCTTCATCATCGTCATCATTCATCCCCATTACGGTTGGATGGCAAACTACCTCCGCTAGGGCCTTGCCTAGTACAGCGGTGCGGATCTCCAGCATCGTCCCCTACGCTCTGTCAAGGAGTATGGGACTTCATCATCATCATCATCAAGCAGATTGTAGTGAGAGAGAAAGAATTTAGATGTCTCACTTTGTGCGTAAACGTGAAGTACGTGAATATAATGCACATAACACAGAATTGCAAGTCCTATTTTCCGTAGTATTAGTCCAAAGCTTTGCACATAATTAAGTCGGTTGACGCTTTTCGCTGGCTTCTTCTTATAGTTGAGGAAGAAATTTAAAAGCAGAAAGCTAATTACGACAACCAAAACACCTTGAAGAATGGATAGCAATTACACTGAGGTTATATGGTTCAAATGGCTCTGAGCACTATAGGACTTAACATCTTAGGTCATCAGTCCCCTAGAACTTAGAACTACTTAAACCTAACTAACCTAAAGACTTCACACACATCCATGCCCGAGACAGGATTCGAACCTGCGACCGTAGCAGTACCGCCGTTCCGGACTGCAGCGCCTAGAACCGCAAGACCACCGAGGCCGGCACTGAGGTTATATCAAAGAGTTTCTGCTCTCTACAGTCAAATACGCGAATTATTTTAGGAATTTAGTTAAAGTACGCAAGAGGAAGGAAACGTCGGGGTTAAACATAGCACGTAAACCGCTCACATAGGCTACCTGATAAAATTTGCTATATAGTTTGTTAGAGAGCAGATAGCGTGAGCCTGGGTAAACCATTATTTATCATGAGATGTCTGCAACATAACAATGATACATCGGCCGTGTAACTACAGCTACCATAAACTTAAGCAACGAGAATGATCAAATATTTCGTATATTTTTATTTTTGATCAATATAATATTCGCCCTCGTTTACTTTCAAGAAAATTTATTGTGCTTTTTCTGTTTAGTGAAAGGAATTACAAAACTTGTGCTAATCCATTTCTTCTTCTCCTCCCCCTCCCTTTGATGAAAGCGTATAATGAATTTATCGTCTTCATCACGTTCCCATTGGCACCTTTAGTACTGCGGCCAATTTTTACTTACCATATTTCCTTTCTCTAAGCACTTGCGCTGTAGCTTTTTTCGATACGAGAAGCACGTATATCTACCTATATTCTTGTATGAGTAACGTCTTTGACGACCACTCCATCGCTAACGCAGCTCATGTTGTCAACAACAGCAACAGTAGACACGACAGCAGACGAAAGTTTTCTGTACTTGTAGCGCTAGAGCGGAGAGAGTGCGAACTTCCTGTGGTGGATCGCTGAAAGACGGACAACCAGAGGAATTTTAACCGACCACGTCCGAACGCCGTTTGCTCAAGCAGGCGTAGCATTTACGCCAGAGAGAATTATATGAGAGCGTGGTGTCTGTTCTTTCGGAAGTGTCTGCAAGTACAGACGCCACGCGCATTCCGCAGCTGTGATACATATTATGTAAACTGAAAGTGGAGGGGGAGAAACGAAAGGAAATGGAAGGAATTTTAGATGTCAATAGCATTGGAACTTTATGCGGAATCAAGGGCAACGAGTGAAAATCGTGCGGACCTGGATTCGAACCCGGGATATCCGGTTTACTAGGTAATTGCGTGAACGCTGCCCCATCCGGACACAGTGTTTGCTGCAATTGCGCAGACTATCCCGGCACGTTTCCCGGCTGACCCACATTCCCACCTAGCGCCACCTATCCTCAATCCCCGTCCATATCCAGCATGCTCGCCACTTCGAGATTCCTACAGGCGGTCTAAAGTAATTGTGTATCCGCACTGGATGTTGTGGATTCATCGCCCGTCGAGGCGACTCAATTGTATGAATCAATTATATGCATGTGCGACTACTACTAATTGCACTGATTAGGGCGAAACACTGTGGTCATCTGCTTGAAAACGTGTTTTTCTGAAACGCAATTCAGCAGTGATTCTGCGTGTCACGGATTGGAAAAGTTACTTGATAGATTTCCAGAGGTTTGTGGCACAAGATACGTATGCACTGGTCATACACTTCCTGTAATTTATGGTCGGTTGGTTTGTGGGCGAGTTGGCGCTCTAAAGTGTGCCAGTTGTGTTTCGTCGGATTCAGATAAGCTGAATCTGATGGCCAAGACATCAACGTGAGTTCACTATCAAGCTTCGCGAACCACTGCAGCACGATTCTGGCCTTATGCCACGCACAATTATCCTGCTGGAAAATGCCGTCGCCGTTGGGTAAGCATAAGTGGTTAGAGATGGTCACTAATGATGTTGACGTAGTCCACAGTTATCATGGTGTTTTCGATTACTGCCGCAGGTCCCATAAAAGCCCAGGTGAATGTCCCCCATAACATAATTCTGCTCCCACCAGCCTGCATCCGTGGCGCGGTGCATGTTTCGAGTAGCATTCGCCTGTATGACGGCATATCTGGACTTGACCAGCGACCTGGTTTAACAATAGAAGGGTGTCGTCCGACCAGGCGACGCGAGTCCATTAGCGGTGGGCAAACTCGTTCATCCTAGGGAACTAGTTCACTGGTGACCGTTCTTTTTTTGGGGACCATTCATTTTTACTCGTTCACCGTTCATTTGTTCTTGGTATATAGTTCTTATAAAAAATTGAAAACTAGTAGCATAGGTGACGGAAGATGGAAGGCGCCAAGAGGGGCACTTCCTCCCCCCTGGAGTACAGAGTTTTTATTCATAACAGAATTCTCACACACTTGCAATTTTCGTGATCCTTCAAAACCTCTCGTTTAGCCAACTGTAGCGTTGTGTGGCTAATCGCAGTGAAACAATATAAGGCGGCGTACGAAAAACCGGCACCGAGTACAGACTGTTCGCCAATTACGCACGATTTGTTGATCGCTATGAGCAGTATACATAAACATGTAGTAAGTAGGCAGTGAAGAAATAACAAGCTAATGCAAAACAAAAACTCCGAAACAATAGATGGCGATTGGTGGGCGACAATGAGCAGTCTATACTCTGGGCCGATTTTCCGTGCGCCACCCTGCACTACTGAAATAATGTTGTAGGAGTTGTCATATTCTCTTTACAAAGTGTGACACCAGACACTCGATTATGGCACGCGGACTTCATTCTGTTGTAAGTTGGTCTGCCTTCCACAACAATGAACATGCTCTTGAACTTAAATGGGTATCCTGTAGGGAAGCACACGGAAAATGGCCACTCCTGTGTCCCGTGCCGACTTCCTTTGCATGTGTAATAACAAAAAAATCTTGCCTTTTCACAAGTATTTTTTCTGCTGTTTATCGATATAGTGATGTAAGCTGATTTGTCGTTTTGTTACCTGAAAAGATGTACGTATTACGTTATTTTATGTAATTTACGTAATTGTAAAATACATTTTAATTACCGGTCATGGACCTTGAATAGAATACGAAAAGAACCAGAAGTCCAGAGTTCAAAAAAGGTTTGAAACAGATCTAGAATGGGCATGCGCAGCGAACGAAACAAACAACTCTGTTGTGAACTATCAGCAGTCGGGAATGGAACTGCGACGAGTGGCCACGCGAAGGAGAACGAGTCCGAGACGGATGGGAACGGGACCGAGGCTGGAATGAGACCGGCCGACGTGCCGTTGCGGGAACGAGACAGACAGTTTCCCGTTCCGGGAAACTACAAGTAGAAAGCCGCGACCGAAGTGAACTATGAAATACCGTTCCTTAGAATTCGTTGCTCGCTCGTTCCGTTCATCTTGATGAACCGTTCCTTTGGAACCGTTAGTTCGCGAACGACCCATCTCTAGATACCATTGATCCGCGGTCCAATCTCGATTATCCCGTGCCCACTGTTATCGTAATGGACGATGTTGTTGGGTCAACATCGGAACACATAGGCGTCCTCTGCCGCGGAACACCTTGTTAGCATTGTGCGCTCAACGGTGCACTCCGAAACACTTCTGCCCGCGCCAGTATTATACTTTGTCGTACAGATCTGCCATGGATCGTCGCCTATTCTGCTTTAGAGAGCGGGTAAGCCTGCGGTCCCTGTGTTCTGTGATGAGGTACGGACATACACCTTCTTGTCGCCTACTCGTGGTTTCAGCATTCTTCAACCACTTTTGATAGATGCTCGCGACAGTCACAGGCGAACAGCCGACCATCTTCGCCGTTTCCGAAGTGCTCGCTCCCAGGCATTGAGACACAACAACGTGGCTTCTGTCAAAGTCGCCTCAGGCCGTGGATTTCCGCATTTGCGCCACTTCTCGTCGCTTGAATGATTCGTTTCTACTCCGCTTATGTACTTCTCTTACCGCGTTACGTCCCCTCCGCGCCTGTCCGGCCATCCTGATTTAGGTTTTCCGTGATTTCCCTAAATCGCTCCAGGCAAATGCCGGGATGGTTCCTTTCAAAGGGCACGGCCGACTTCCTTCCCTGTCCTTCCCTAATCCGATGAGACCGATGACCTCGCTGTCTGGTCTCCTTCCCCAAAACAACAAACCAACCAACCAACCAACCCACCGCGCCACCAGTCGGCATACAACATCGCGGTGGGCAGTGGTCGTAATATTTTGGTTCATCAGTGTATATGAATGCGTGGTGCCCATTCTTTCGGACACATTTGTAAAACTGATTCGCCTCGATGTCGTCCTGAATGGGGTGACAGAAACAAGCGTAACTTCAAGTGCGCCCCAGGGCAGCGTAATAGGTCCTCTGCTTTTTACGGTTTACATAAATGATCTGGTTGATGGTATTGGCAGCGGCCTTAGACTGTTTGCCGATGATGCTGTAGTCTACAGGAAAGTAGTATCACCCGAAAGTTGTGAACAAATCAATGAGGATTTGCAGAAAATAAATGCGTGGTGTAATGACTGGCAGTTATCTCTCAATATTAGTAAGTGTAACCTACTGCGTATAACAAGGCGAAAATCCTCATTAATGTATGAGTACAAAATAAATGCCCAGTCTTTGGAAGCGGTAACATCCGTCAAGTATCTGGGTGTGACTATTCGAAATGATCTCAAATGGAATGATCAGATTACGCAAGTAGCAGGTAAGGCAAACTCTAGATTGCAGTTTATTGGTAGAATCCTGAAGCGATGCAGTCCTTCAACAAAGGAAATAGCTTACAATACGTTAGCTCGTCCAGTCTTGGAGTATTGTTCCTCTGTATGGGACCCTTACCAATCGTGTGTGATTCAGGAGATTGAGAAGGTCCAAAGAAGAGCGGCAAGATTCGTGATTGGCACATTTAGCCATCGCGAGAGCGTTACAGATTTCAAATGGCTCTGAGCGCTATGGGACTTAACATCTGTGGTCATCAGTCCCCTAGAACTTAGAACTACTTAAACCTAACTAACCTCACACACATCCATGCCCGAAGCAGGATTCGAACCTGCGACCGTAGCGGTCACGCGGTTCCAGACTGAAGCGCCTAGAACCGCACGGCCACACCGGCCGGCGTTACAGATCTCACAGAAAGTTCGAAGTGGGACACTCTTGCAGATAGACGGTGCGCTAAACGGAAGGGGCTGCTCACTAAATTCCGAAATCCGATCTTCACCGATGATGTAGAGCATATATTATTACCACCAACTTTCAAATCGCACAATGACCACCATTCAAAGATAAGGGAAATAAGAGATCGTACTGAGGCGTTCAGTCGTTTTTTCCTCGCGCGATCCGCAAGTGGGACAGATTTGGGGGGGGGGGGGACTATGGCGCGAATTGTGCTCTCCGCCACACACCGTTTGGTGGCTAGCGGAGTATATATGTAGATGTAGAAGGAATTGGCGGCCTTCAGTACGGATGTTTACGTTCAACCCCTTGCGAGATTTTCGAAGTAGCGATCATGGAGGACATGGACGGGGATTACGGATAAGTGGCGCTTCGCAGGAATACGGGCCGAGATGGACCGCCCAAGTGCACTGTACACTCGGCTGGTTGGCGCAGTGGTTACTGCAACTGCCTAGTAAACAGGAGATCCTGGGTCGAATCCCGGTCAGACACACATTTTCTCTCGTCGGCGCTGATTCCGCATTAAGTCACGAGGCAGCTGATATCATTAGTTCCTTCCCTTCCCTTCCCATTCTCCCCCCTCCGTCTTCAGTTTACATAACCAGAGACAATTCTGTTGCATGTTCGCTTCGGAGTAAAGAGGGCTTTAGTAATACAAATATTAAAACACGCCCGCACGCACGCACGCACGCACGCACGCACGCACGCGCACACACACACACACACACACACACACACAATTTTTATCACGGTCTGCAGAGTGTTCGAGTGTTAACAGCGGTGCGTGCAGGTTAAGTGATGTTGGATTAGGGAAAGGGTATTACTTGTCTTCTTCTTCGAATGGTATGAAAGCGCTTTTGTACGTCGGTCACGTGACTAACAGGTTTGGTTGCGTTGGAGGCGAGGCAGGGCGGCGTCTGGCAAGCGCGGCGCTCTGCCATGACGTACGGCGCGAGGCGAACCTGCGCGATAATGGGAATGGATCGGCGGCCGCCGTTTCACAAATCAAGGGGACAGGGTAGTGGGGGGAGGCGGGCAGCGGCTGACGTTGATGGGCAGCAGGCGCGGCGCGGCACCTGTTGCTGCGCTGACCGGCGGGTCGGCCCGTCAGCTGAGCACGCCTGCGCCATCAGCTGAGCGTGTTATGGGCTTCCTGTCTGGCTGCTCCAATCTCGTTACGAGAACGGCCAAGTTCATTCTAACTGAGCCCCAAAACCGTCTCATAAGGCGGACGTCTTTGTTCACCTGAATTCTCTGATGTCTCTACACGATTCGTTTTCCCAAGGAATTTATGATTATGAATTTCTCTTGTAGATGTGGTGCAATTAAATAACAGGACTTTTTGTAAATGAAACGAAGTGATCGTATGGCATTTATTGGCCGGGTTATCACCTTCGGTGTTCGGCCGCCGTATGTCAAGTCTTTTTAGTTGACGCCACTTCGGCGACTTACGTGTCAATGATGATGATGATGATGATGATGATGATAAAGGACACACAACAACCAGTCCCCTGCAGGGAATCGAACCCGGGCTCCCTTGCCATGCCAATATTACAGTACTTTTAATGCCTAAGGCTACGTTTACTTCGAAACACCGCAAGTGAGGCATAAATTTCGAAATGTTAAACTACTCTCGTTTGAATTTATCACCGTTGTACTGGTAAATAGCATTTCGACAACAAGTATTTGGTCGTTGTTCGCAAATACCATGGGCTCCCAGGTTTTCTGACTTGAACACACTGAACACTTTTGTCTGGGGTTATTTAAAAACTGCTGTATTTCAACCCTGTAAATGGTGTTGATGATACCTGGGATCGTGTTGTGGATCATTGTCAAGCCATTCGAAACAGGCCTTAATTTTTAAACGTGTACAGTAATCGATGAGAGACGTACTGAAGCCTGCCTGCAGATAAAATGGCGTAACACTTGTAATGTGTTTGTTCTCAAGTGCGTATCTGCAGTTTTGACTCTCGTGAACTCTGCTGTAAGGCGTTCATGCACTCAGTTGTAATACATCGTAACTGGGAAAGTGTTTAACAGGATTGTTTGCTTGTTTCATTATCCTCTATTCGCAGCTTTCGTTTGTACCTACAGTAGTCGAACACCCTATATAATAATACACTGCGCAAAAAAGTAAAACCTCCGTGACTGCCTCCCAAAGTGACGAGTAAGATTGAAATGACATGTTCCACACCCAGGAGCATTCCCTCTTTTATGGGTCTATGGAATGAATAATTAATCTAATCTAATCTCTTGCGTGGTAGGCGGTAACGCTACCGCTGCGCTACGGAGGCGGGCAGGTTGTATTTTTGGCGTACGCATTTCGCATGTTTTCATTGCAGACGGTTCCTCAGTGACCTGTAATGCGTATTTGTTGTATGCGTGTTTACAGATACAAACTACGCAACAATAAAATAAGAAAGTACTACTTTTTCGAAACCCCGTAACTGTCTCTCATTGCGACGCATAAGTTTGAAAAATGCCTGAAAGATGGCTACAAGCTTTCTCGTTAATGATGCAAAAGCTCGGCGCCCTGTGACCTCACCCTTGGGCTCGACGACACATGTTGTCGACACAAGCGAATAAAAGGCCACAGCTCAGAAGTTCATGAGACGTGTGAAGCGGGTTAATGACATCACATTGGCACCAAATTTCATCACAGTTCTGCCCAGTGCTACTATGGAAGTGTCACAGGATGCGACGGTCGGCATACCCTCACTTACCCACATTTCACCCCTTCTTTTGACGCCTCTGCGATAGAGGCCAGAGACACCTAGCTTTGAAATCACGCGATTTGAGCTAAATTTCAATCTTACGCGTCGCTGTGGGAGGCAGTTACGGGGATTATACTTTTTTGCGCAGTGTGTTATTATATAGGATGTTCGACTATTGCAGGTACAATCGAAAGCGGCGAACAGAGGACAATGAAACAAGCAAATAATCCTGATAAACACTTTCCCAGTTACGATGTATTACAACTGAGTGCATGAACACCTTACAGCAGACTTCACGAGAGTCAAAACTGTAGATATACTCTTGAGAAAAATCACATTAGAACAGGTGTTACACCATTTTATGTGCAGGCTGGCTTCAGCATGTCTCTCATCGGTGCCCGTACACGTTTAAAAATCCAGGCGTGTTTCGAATGCATTGACAACCATCCACAACACGATCCCAGGTATCAACACCACCATTAACAGGTTGAAATACAGCAGTTTTTAAATAACTGCAGACAAAAGTGTTCAGTGTGTTCAAGTCGGGGAACCTGGGAGCCCATGATATTTGCGAACAACGACCAAATACTTGTTGGTGAAATGCTATTTACCAGTACAACAATGATAAATTTAAAAAAAAAATGGTTCAAATGGCTCTGAGCACTATGGGACTCAACTTCTGAGGTCATTAGTCCCCTAGAACTTAGAACTAGTTAAACCTAACTAACCTAAGGACATCACAAACATCCATGCCCGAGGCAGGATTCGAACCTGCGACCGTAGCGGTCTTGCGGCTCCAGACTGCAGCGCCTTTAACCGCACGGCCACTTCGGCCGGCGGTGATAAATTGAAACGAGAGCAGTTTAACATTTCGAAATTTATGCTTCACTTGCGGTGTTTCGAAACAAATGTGGCCTTAGGCATTAAAAGTGTTGAAATATTGACATGAGGCACTTTTGCATACGCCGTATCGGGGAAACAATTGGTTTCCGGACCTGTATTTATTAGGGTTACTTGCTTGTTACGTTGTCTTGTCCTCGCCCTCTTGTTTACAGCTATAACAGTCAAACAGTCTGAACTACAGTATTTTCGTTATTCGCCTATTGCAGCGCAAGTATCACAGGGTTAGAGAGCTGAGATTCCTGTTTGGTCCTACTTACTATCTTTTGGGATTTTATCACGTGTGTGTCAGAAATGTTCCTCAGCAAGAGTATCTTCCACACAGAATAACACTCGCCTGCAACATTGGTAGACAAGTACAACCAACACACACACACACACACACACACACACACACACACACACACACACAGTGAAAGTGAACGGTGTAAGTGAAGAGAAATGTGCACGCAGAACAACGAGACCCAATTCCAGTACGACGCATATGTGGTAACAAAATGGAAGTAGAACCTAATAATAATAATAATAATAATAATAATAATAATAATAACAGTAATAATAATATATAAGCAACTAAGGATAGACAGAAAACATAAAAATGACTACAAAGGAATTTAGTCTACAATACAAAACAGCAAACATTCATGGATGCAGTGGAGCAGGTGAGATGACATTTGTCGATTGCCTGGTGCTCATTAAAGCTGTTTAGCCCAATAGGAGGACAGAAACAACTTAAGCTGTAATCATAAATAAAACTTGCCACATATTCGATGCGATTGTCGATTGTAATATATTTTTAATAATAAAGTATATAAATATGCCCAAAGAAAGTTCGCACCATCTTCGATCTTCGAAAATATCAGGGTTCCGATTCACGAGAAGCAGGGAAAGAAAGGATAAGCGTTGTGGGAAAAAAGAGATAGTACATGCGAGGGGCGTTTAAAAAGTAAAGCAGATTGATTTTATTCAGGATTCCAATACAGCATATTCTCCACTCTTTGGCTTAAAAATCCAATTTTTCAACATAATCAGCCGGCCCGGGTGGCCGAGTGGTTCTAGGCGCTACAGTCTGGAACCGCGCGACCGCTACGGTCGCAGGTTCGAATCCTGCCTCGGGCATGGATGTGTGTGATGTCCTTAGGTTAGTTAGGTTTTAGTAGTTCTAAGTTGTAGGGGACTGATGGCCTCAGATGTTAAGTCCCATAGTGCTCAGAGCCATTTGAACCGTTTTTTTCAACATAATCTCCGTTCAATGCGACGGCCTGACGCTACCTTACTGGGAGGGCCTGTATGCCTGCATGGTACCACGCTATTTGTCTACGTTGGAGCCAACGTCTTGCTCCATCAATAAGACCAGAGGAGTATCGTCATGACTTCTACGGCTGAAGGAGCAGCTTTGAACCTTTTTTTTTTTTTCCCCCGGAGGAGAGGGACTCCGTGGATTGCCGTTTTGTTTTCGGTTCGAAGTGATGAACGATCGTTTCATGAGCTCTGACGATGTTCGACAAAAAAAGTGTCAACGTCCAAGCAATGTCGCATAGGTGTTCCTTCGTTGCTCTTTGTGGTCTTCTGTTTGGCGGTGCACACACCTTTGAGTACCCCAACTGGTGGACGAGTGTGTCAACTGTACCAACGGAAACGTATAGTTGAGCAGCAAGGTGTTCATTGTGATCCCTTAATCACCACGACTGAGAGTGTCCGCCCGTTCTAACATTGGAGGAATCACAACTGTATGCGGCCGGCCGGCACGCTGGAGATCGGGCAGATTTGGGCGACCTTGTTTCATTGATGACAGACGCATCGCCCACCGCCTCGTCGTGCTTTTGTTCACTGCTAAGTCTCCGTAGACATTCTGCAAGCTCCTGTGAATATCTCCATGTTCTGGTTTTCCACCAAAAGAAACTCAGTGCCTGCTCCGTCCTTGCAACGCACCTCTATTACAGGCGGCACTTCGGAAGCTACTTACAGAGTCGCCATCTACCGGAACTTCATGAAACATAGTGACTGAAGTGGGAATATTTCACGATGTCACACAACAAATTCCGCATTTTTTCTGCTGAAATTTTCCGAGAAAAAATCCGTGGCATTAGTTACTGAACGCTTTTCGTATCTTTGCACAACCGATCAGAACCTGCATTAGACAATACCCGAGCAGCAGGTTCTTATCGGGGTGAGGCACAGCGGTATCGTCTAGTACCGTTATGCTTCACGCCATGTACTGTAACTTTCACGGATCCCTCTTTGCAGACTGTCTATAAGAGTTAGTCATAAACATTTAACCGTCACCTCGAAAAAATCAAGCTGCGACCACGCAACTTGGTGGTACTGTTAGTCATTCTCTACTTATTGACCCTTGGCTTACTTGGCGGAGAGCATGGTTGCAAAAGCCAAGCATTTTGTCTATCTAGACAACGTTTCAACTCAGAAATCACCTCGTCATCTTTTGGGAATGAATGCCACGCGATTGCTATTTCTTCTCAGTAAAGAGGAGGCAGTCCCTGGGTGCCAAGTCAGCAGAATACGTAGCGTGAGGTGCAGCTTGATAGCAGAATAAAGCAGCATGTGTAACAGTGTATTGCGCGGGATGAGCTGGGGCGGGATTATCGTGCAGGGAAAACTCATCCTTGGACAGCGTCCCGTGACGCTTCGTTTTGAAAGCCTCCCGTAGCCTCGGCTGGAGATTTTCGTAGTACACGCCTGTCATGGTTTGTCCCCCCCCTCCCCCCTCTCCATTACGAGGATTGCTACCATCACCGCAGGGCAGACGCCAAAAACAATCTCGGGGTCTCGATGACAAACCCAGCACTCGTCCGTGGTGAGTGGGCGGGTGAGGAGATCATGTCGATTTACCTGACACATCTGTAACATTTCCGCTGCTGCCTCGTTTTGACAGGCTTTTTGAATGGATGTGAGTAGTCGCCAAAAACAACCAGTGTCACCCCTTTTGTGGTCAACGGTTCTTCACAGAGAAATGGTCTGCCACTGCTTGGTTCGTCACACTGGAAGCGTCTACGCCATCTGAAAACCCAATCATATGATGGTAAGTTGTTGCCGTACACTTCCACCAAGGGAGCATGGATTGTTGCAGCGTCGTTCCACTTTAAATTCAGAATTAACACAGGGTATTCCCCTTAATCAGTGGGACGCAGCATGTTGTTTAGGGTCATCTAGCGGGGTGCTCCGATACTGTATCGCGTTGATTTCACTTTATACCATGAGTGCAGACATGTTCCTGCGAATTAACAAAAAGGTAATTATGTGATTTTATATTGAGGTGGTGGCTACGAATGGTGTTGGAGACGCTGCTGCCAAACCTGTACCACATTTTCTGGGTTCATCTTGTGTGTGGTCTTCTGAGACGATACACAGCAAGGTTAACTGGTTCCACGCTCATGCTCAGCGCTGTTCATACGACTAGATAGTGTAGAACAGTGATCGTCAAACTGCAGCCCGCGAGCCGCATGGTGCCCAAGCTAAGAATTCCTGCGGCACGCGGTTCTCAGTCGTATTTTATCGTTATATGAATCTTGCTACTAACCGGCGAATCCAGAAATATCAACTAATGTTAAAAACTTCTTAAGAATGTAGTTTTCCTGCTCAGCATTAAACAAAGATAGTTCGAGACAGTAATATTATTTTCACATTTACTTTCGGAAAAAAATTATATATCTACATATCACTAAAAAAACTGGAAACATCCCCCAGGCTGTGGCTAAGCCATGTCTCCGCAGTTCGTTTCTTTCAGGAGTCCTAGTTCTGCAAGGTTCGCAGGAGAGCTTCTGTAAAGTTTGGAAGGTAGGAGACGAGATACTGGCAGAAGTAAAGCTGTGAGTACCGGGCGTGAGTCGTGCTTCGGTAGCTCAGATGGCAGAGCACTTGCCCGCGAAAGGCAAAGGTCCCGAGTTCGAGTCTCGGTCGGGCACACTGTTTTAATCTGCCAGGAAGTTTCACTAAGAATCTAATTCTTGTCAAAACGACGCGCATCAACATTCGACTCCTGTGAGTACATCCATCGAAATCCAGTTTTTGTCAAACCGGCACTCTTATTCCCCGTATCGACGATGTTAATATCATGAACATGGCTGATAGTTGTCAACGACGAAGCAGTAATTTTATTCGACAAAGAGGTCAGGTATAGCAAACAGTTGTGAACGGTAAGTATTTGTTCTTTACCGATATCGAATATACATTTCCATTTCTAACAGGTGCTAATGTTTAATTGCTTCCGAAGAAGGATTACGTTGAAACCTATAAAGAATAAACACTCGCCTGTTTAAACTATTAGCTGTACCAGCTACTTCGTCGGATAAACCTATAGCGGAGGAATTGTAGTAGGCAAGCGAATAGTTGGGCAGCAACCTCAAACGTGACGCTGGCCGATGAGGCATATAAATATGTCGTGGGGCGGGGGACGTGGTTGGGTGGACGCTATCTTGCTTGTCTTCCAGTGTTGGCAACTCGTGGGCTTGCGTGCGTCGTACCGATCAGTTGCTACGGCACAAATTTCAACTGAATTAAAATGCACTCGTGAATGCATTTTAGTCATCGTCAAATGCACTACATATTTGAAACAAGTAATACGAAATCAAATTAAGGCTATTGCAATACGAGGGTAATGTCAAAAATAAGATCTCCTATTTTTTTAATAAGTACATAGACCTGTTTATTTCTACAATGGTATACATCAGTTTACAGCCTGAAAATTTAGCTATTTTTTCGACATAATCACCATTTCTCTAGGTGCATTTTTGTAGACGCTGTGGCAGTTTTTGTATGCCCATGTCATACCAGCTCGCGGCGTTTTGGTGATTGCGTATTACAGTCTTTTTCACTGTTGTGAGAGAATAAATCATAGTTACGTTATTATTCTGTAACTAGCCGCTGGAGACCACAGAAGCACAAATTCTTTATACCAAAACACTCAAAAAATATATAATTGAACAACCTCCGAAATTTTGTCCGTGGAGTTATGGTTCGCCTTGTAAATGCCACTGACCTCACACAATAGTTGTTGTTGTTCGCCATGCTCACTTAAATAGCTTTCTGGACGCCCAACTGTGTGGAACAATAAAAACAAAGCAGCAGCAACAGAACCATTCTTGATGTTGAATATATAGGAAAACACATAACACGCGTTCGTGACAATGTGGCAGACCTGTGTCAAAGTAAATAGTTCATGTATTCTTTAATACTATCGCAACAGTTTGATATTAGCAGCGTTTTCAACTCTTTCTGAAATACACCTGACCTTTTCCTCGCCTGTTCAATTAACTTACGGGGGTGCAGCCGGAATACGACGTCGACAACGGCCACTAGCGCAACAGTTTGATATTAGCAGCGTTTTCAACTCTTTCTGAAATACACCTGACCTTTTCCTCGCCTGTTCAATTAACTTACGGGGGTGCAGCCGGAATACGACGTCGACAACGGCTGATATTTCGGCGTGAGCAAACCCTGGCGTTGAAAATGGCTGCATTCTTGTTATTTGAACATTGTATATACCAGGAGAAACTCAGGTCTCACATTGTTCCTGCCTGTTCTGCAGTCACTTCTTTGGATATTATTATGGGCTATAGGGCATATTTTACTAATATTAAGCTTTGCAATGTCTTTTCTTATAGAAATCATTCCTAGCTCTAGTTTCATAATACTTGTCGTTTAGTACTGAAAATTGCTCGTGTAATTTAAGGTAGCATATCTGTATCCCTTCCATACATTGCTGTGTCTGTTTTTAAGACCTTCAATAACTATACTTGAAGGATGGAACAAGCAGACAAAATGCATTGGTGTAAAAAGCACTGTTAGGTCGAAAAATACACTTTTCCTTAAAAAGTTTCATTACAGGTGACAAATATTCTCGCAATTAATGCTACAAGAGTAACGGGCTCATTTGTTACTCACAAAATACGCAAACGAACTAGCAGGCAACGTCAGTAACTTTCGGGATGCGTTGGCAGGCGACCCTCACATGTATTGAGCAGTAATACGTATGGTACGATAGTTTTTTCTTATCCCAAGGAAACAGGACTCTCGAAACGAATGACAAGTAACATCAAACGACCTTAAAATCAGTGTTGCGCTTCTGTACACAGTATTTGCGAGGAGTGAACTAGGTGGGGTAAGTTCTTTATGAATGGCACCAGCAAGTATTGTGCTTTTTATATGAGCTATGCGTATGTGGGATTCTTACACGCACCGAGAAACTTTAAAAACGGGGAAACATAGCATGCACAGTAACAGTAGAAAGCTTCGTGCGAAAGTTGTGGCTGATTCGTTAAATAGTGAGTAAAAGCAAATGTGAAAATGGATTCCCAATCACTTTTGGACTGTTTTAGAACGAATGAAACTGAGTGAGCCGTGATTTGTTGATATGGGCGAGATTTGGGTTCATCACTTTAGTACTGCTTTTGCACAATTGTTACATGAGTACCTCATTACTCTCAAGGTATTGACTACCGCTGTGGAGGACCGGCGTTCTATTTCCGGTGACTGCATCCGATGTTTCTATGTTATGTAGACTAAGTTACCCTCCTGCGGTCAAACGAGAAGTTTACTTGACTAAATAAGATCGATTTTGACTCACAGTTCGATGAAACAGCATCAGTCGAAAGAATTGTACAATGAAGGTGGCCGCATAACATTATTAATTTCCATACGTATCTAATGACATAACATTTTACACCAAACGTTGCAGTTTAGTCGGTGGCTGATCTTTTATAGCTCTCTGCTCAATACTGTTGCCCCGTTCCGCAAATTTAATTAAGTACATCAAAGTTCGTGGTATTGTTCATATTCCTTTCTCTCGTTCGGGACATTTATTTTCAGAGAACTCACTCTTTACGTGAATTAGCTCCCGTCAGTTTTTCAAACACTGAAAATGCATTCGTGAGTTTGATCCAAAGAGTAGGCTTAGTCTCTTACTGCAGGTAAAGACGCTAGGCTTAGTCTCTTACTGCAGGTAAAGACGCCAGACTGACAATCGGAAAGGCAGTGTTTTCACCTCTAACAAGCATGTGGATAGCATTTCTATTTGATGATAAACTCTTTTGAATTGCTAGGAATTCCTCTTTAAATTTCTTCTGTGGTTGATATGTAGAACCATCCAGGGACATCAGTGACATTGTGAAGAAGCTGACAGGAGGAGGCCCGGAAAGTTGCAGACTTTCATTTCTCTTATCACTACAGACTAACAAACATTCGAATACATAGGGCTGTCGAGTTTATCTCTGTCCGCTTCAGTGTCGGACGTCAAGCGATATACTTAGTTTTGATTCTGATGTTGGACGAGTTCAGGTACTTTCTTAATTTTCTTTTATATTGGTCTGCTGGCGTAGGGAATCCAATTCATTCTTATTAATAAAGGATATAAATTCCATAAATAGGTTTACGACCACTATAAATTGTTGCCATTCTTTATTATATAGCTAGATCGGCTTCGTGGTTAGTTGGTTCGTCGTGCAGGTTTCTATGTCGCCATTCGTGCTTGCTGTCTAAAACTTGCCGCCGGAGGTTCGAGTCCTCCCTCGGGCATGGGTATGCGTGTTGTTCTTAGCATAAGTTAGCGTAAGTTACTTTAAGCAGTGTGTAAGTCTAGGGACCGATGACCTCAGCAGTTTGGTCCCTTAGGAATTCACACACATTTTTTATCTAAACTCTGAAGCAACTGGATATGTGTTGCCATGTTTGTTCTGTTCTGCTGACTGTCCGTTTTTTAACGAATTTCCCTCCTTATATACGTGGTTAGATATAGATAGATACAGATAGATAGAGAGAGAGAGAGAGAGAGAGAGAGAGAAAATTGTGATCGTATCAGCTTCAAGTATTCTGTCTGAAAACTGGTATTCCTGCTTCGTCAAAATGATTGGCTCTGAATTAAGTTGGAGTTACGTGACTGGCTTGACAGAGCCCCATTCTTTAACGATGTTTTGTCTCGTTTGTGATTTTTGCGAATGTCCGTTAATCTCATATCCCACCTACACTAAGAGCAGCTAGGGAGGTCGTAGTTGATAAAAGATTGAAATGGTTAATCGAATCTTAAGCCCATTTCCTGTCCCTTCTTTTCTATTGCTCTTCTATTCATCAGGCTTGATTGCCTTTGGCTCTTCTTCTTCCTCCTCCTCTCTCTCCCTCCCTCCCCCCCCCCCCTCCACACACACACCCTGCCGAAGTACTCATGGAAATTCATTGAAGGACGGACAGTCAACAACGCCCAATCGGAACAGGTTTGGCAACGCAGATTCGCGCCTCCGGAGGGCGCGGTGATTAACTTTTGGCAATCACGGGAGACCGGTTAGATGAGTCAGTGCCGTGGCAACATTCGGCCGAACCACCTGTGTGAAATAGCCTGGCGAATAACAAACGTCGTGTGGCACGTAAGCCGCTGGAGCAGAACCTGGCTGCGAGCCAGTGTCTCTGCAAAATAACTTCTTGCACCTCCTCACGTCGTTGAGTTGATCCAACTCTCTCATCCCAAAAAAAGTGCAGATAGTAACCACGAATAGCAACCTAGAAAACATTGCGGCGAACCAGTTGATCAAGGACTTCCATCTCGCCGTTATTACGATCACAGTCATTTATTTCAAACGACCAGCTGATTTTGGCTATGTACAATTTTTAAGTGCTTTCTCATAACCTCGTGATTTACACAGTCAACCGGTGAGGGTGTGTATTTGTACACTACTCGCCATTAAAATTGCTACACCAAGAAGAAATGCAGATGATAAACGGGTATTCATTGACAAATATATTATACTAGAACTGACATGTGTTTACATTTTCACTTAAAATGGGTGCATAGATCCTGAGAAATCGGTACCCAGAACAACCACCTCTGGCCGTAGTAATGGCCTTGATACGCCTGGGCATTGAGTCAGACAGAGTTTGGATGGCGTGTACAGGTACAGCTGCCCACGCAGCTTCAACACGATACCACAGTTCAAGAGTAGTGACTGGCGTATTGTGACGAGCTAGTTGCTCAGCCACCATTGACCAGACGTTTTCAATTGGTGAGAGATCTGAAGAATGTGCTGGCCAGGGCAGCAGTCGAACATTTTCTGTATCCAGAAAGGCCTGTACAGGACCTGCAACATGCAGTTGTGCATTATCCTGCTAAAATGTAGGGTTTCACAGGGATCGAATGAAGGGTAGAACCACGGGTCGTAACACATCTGAAATGTAACGTTCACAGTTCAAAGTGCCGTCAGTGAGAACAAGAGGTGGCTGAGATGAGTAAACAGTGGCACCCCATACCATCACGCCGGGTGATACGCTAGTATGGCGATGATGAATACGCGCTTCCAATGTGCGTTCACCGCGATGTCGCCAAACACGGATGCGACCATCATGATGCTGTAAACAGAACGTGGATTCATCCGAAAAAACGACGTTTCGCCATTCGTGCACCCAGTTTCGTCGTTGAGTACACCATCGCAGGCGCTCCTGTCTGTGATGCAGCGTCAAGGGTAACCGCAGCCATGGTCTCCGAGCTGATAGTCCATGCTGCTGCAAACGTCGTCGAACTATTCGTGCAGATGGGTTGTTGTCTTGCAAACGTCCCCATCTGTTGACTCAGGGATCGAGACGTGGCTGCACGACCCGTTACAGCCATGCGGATAAGATGCCTGTCATCTCTACTGCAAGTGATACGAGGCCGTTGGGATCCAGCACGGCGTTCCGTATTACCCTCCTGAACCCACCGATTCCATATCCTGCTAACAGTCATTGGATCTCGACCAACGCGAGCAGCAATGTCCCGATACCATAAACCGCAACCGCAATCGCGATAGGCTACAATGCGACCTTTATCAAAGTTGGAAACGTGATGGTACGTGATGCCCCTTGCACGAGGCATTACAACAACGTTTCACCAGGCAACGACGGTCAACTGCTGCTTGTGTATGAGAAATCAATTGGAAACTTTCCTCATGTCAGCACATTGTAGGTGTCGCCACCGGCGCCAGCCTTGTGTGAATACTGTGAAAAGCTAATCATTTGCATATCACAGCACCTTCTTCCTGTCAGTTAAGTTTCGCGTATGTAGCTCGTCATCTGCGTGGTGTAGCAATTTTAATGGCCAGTAGTGTATCTCTGATATTTAAATATACAAATGCTGGCCTAATCGACTTGTACGAGAACAGCGTCCCATACTTATCAGCAATGTACTATATTACTGCTGTATTAGCATATGTACGTAAATATAAAAACCTACCTTATATTACTCAGAACATTGCTCTCCATGCGTTGATATGACTCTGTGAAATCAACTCGTGGAGAGTCTATCACATCAGCAGTTATGTGTTTAAATGACGAGCATAGATGATATTTATTCTCAAAGAGTGACTGTAAATTTACGAGGATATGAGTAAGCACTTGAAAATGGTCGTGTGAGTGAAATGACTGTGATCCTGTGATTGTACGACGACTATTTTTCTTCAAATTTCTATCGATTGCGAAGTTTAAAAAATCCAGTAAAGCTTCGCGCAGATGTATTGGGCTGTGTCTCTGATATGCCAGTCTGTCGCGTCACAGCGCACTTTTCGGTTATGATCGCACACTCAGTACTTAAAAAGTCTAGAAAGTAGTGTATCCCGCCAAGTGTGAAGACCTGCTGAGGGGTTCCGCCTGATTTCATACAGCCCACATAATACAGGGTGGTCCATCGATCGTGACCGGGCCAAATATCTCACGAAATACGCATCAAGCGAAAAAACTACAAAGAACGAAACTTGTCTAGCTGGAAGGGGGAAACTAGATGGCGCTGTGGTTGGCCCACTAGATGGCGCTGCCATAGCTCAAACGCATATCAACTGCGTTTTTTCAAATAGGAACCCCTATTTTTTATTACATATTCATGTATTACGTGAAGAAATATGAATGTTTTAGTTGGACCACTTTTTTCGCTTTGTGATAGATGGCGCTGTAATAGTCACAAACATATGGCACACAATTTTAGACGAACATTTGGTAACAGGTAGGTTTTTTAAATTAAAATACAGAACGTAGGTACGTTTGAACATTTTATTTCGGTTGTTCCAATGTGATACATGTACCTTTGTGGACTTATTACCTGTAAATACCACATTAATGCAATAAATGCTCAAAATGATGTCCATCAACCTCGATGCATTTGGCAATACGTTTAACGACATTCCTCTCAACAGCGAGTAGTTCGCCTTCCGCAATTTTCGCACATGCATTGACAATGCGCTGACGCATATTGTCAGGCGTTGTCGGTGGATCACGATAGCAAATATCCTTCAACTTTCACCACAGAAAGAAATCCGGGGCCGTCAGATCCGGTGAACGTGCGGGCCATGGTATTGTGCTTCGACGACCAATCCACCTGTCATGAAATATGCTATTCAATACCGCTTCGACTGCACGCGAGCTATGTGCCGGACATCCATCGTGTTCGAAGAACATCGCCATTCTGTCATGTAGTGAAACATCTTGTAGTAACATCGGTAGAACATTACGTAGGAAATCAGCATACATTGCACCATTTAGATTGCCATCGAAGAAATGGGGGCCAATTATCCTTCCTCCCATAATGCCGCACCATACATTAACTCGCCAAGGTCACTGATGTCCCACTTGTCGCAACCATTGTGGATTTTCCGTTGCCCAGTAGTGCATATTATGCCGGTTTACGTTACCGCTGTTGGTGAATGACGCTTCGTCGCTAAATAGAACGGGTGAAAAAATCTGTCATCGTCCCGTAATTTCTCTTGTGCCCAGTGGCAGAACTGTACACGACGTTCAAAGTCGTCGCCATGCAATTCCTGGTGCATAGAAATATGGTACGGGTGCAATCGATGTTGCTGTAGCATTCTCAACACCGACGTTTTTGAGATTCCCAATTCTCGCGCAATTTGTGTGCTACTGATGTACAGATTAGCCGCGACAGCAGCTAAAACACCTACTTGGGCATCATCGTTTGTTGCAGGTCGTGGTTGACGTTTCACACATGGCTGAACACTTCCAGTTTCCTTGGCTGAACACTTCCAGTTTCCTTAAATAACGTAACTATCCGGCAAACGGTCCGGACACTTGGATGATGTCGTCCAGGATACCGAACAGCATACATAGCACACGCTCGTTGGGCATTTTGATAGCCATACATCAACACGATTTCGACCTTCTTTTCCGCAATTGGTAAACGGTCCATTTAAACACGGGTAATGTATCACGAAGCAAATACCGTCCACACTGGCGGAATGTTACGTGATACCACGTACCTATACGTTGGTGACTATTACAGCGCCATCTATCACAAAGTGAAAGACGCGGTCCAACTAAAATATTCTTATTTCTTTACGTACTACACAAATATGTAATAAAAATGGGGGTTCCTATTAAAAAAAACGCAGTTGATATCCGTTTGACCTAGGGCAGCGCCATCTAGGGACAGAAAGTTGGCTGAAACCAAACGTAAACAGTAATGAAATCCTAAACTCAGATTGGAATGTACACCACAGAGACAGGCTGGACAGTGAAGGGGGAGGCGTGTTTATAGCGATAAGAAGTGCAATAGTATCGAAGGAAATTGACGGCGATTCGAAATGTGAAATAATTTGGGTTAAGGTCACGGTTAAAGAGGAGGCTCAGACATGGTAATTGGATGTCTCTATAGGCCCCCTGGCTCAGCAGCTGTTGTGGCTGAGCACCTGAAGGATAATTTGGAAAATATTTCGAGTAGATTTCCCCACCATGTTACAGTTCTGTGTGGAGATTTTAATTTGCCTGATGTAGACAGGGAGACTCAAACGTTCATAACGGGTGGCAGGGACAAAGAATCCAGTGAAATTTTTTTAAGTGCTTTACCTGAAAACTACCTTGAGCTGTTAAACAGAGAACCGACTCGTGGCGATAACATATTAGACCTTCTGGTGACAAACAGACCCGAACTATTTGAAACAGTTAACGCAGAACAGGAATCAGCGATCATAAAGCGGTTACTGCATCGATGATTTCAGCCGTAAATAGAAATATTAAAAAAGGTAGGAAGATTTTTCTGTTTAGCAAAAGTGACAAAAAGCAGATTACAGAGTACCTGACAGCTCAACACGAAAGTTTTGTCTCAAGTACAGATAGTGTTGAGGATCAGTGGACAAAGTTCAAAACCATTGTACAATGTGCGTTAGATGAGTATGTGCCAAGCAAGATCGTAAGAGATGGAAAAGAGCCACCGTGGTACAACAACCGAGTTAGAAAACTGCTGCGGAAGCAAAGGGAACTTCACAGCAAACATAAACATAGCCAAAGCCTTGCAGACAAACAAAAATTACGCGAAGCGAAATGTAGTGTGAGGAGGGCTATGCGAGAGGCGTTCAGTGAATTCGAAAGTAAAGTTCTATCTACTGACTTGGCAGAAAATCCTAAGAAATTTTGGTCTTATGTCAAAGCGGTAGGTGGGTCAAAACAAATTGTCCAGACACTCTGTGACCAAAATGGTACTGAAACAGAGGATGACAGACTAAAGGCCGAAATACTAAATGTCTTTTTCCAAAGCTTGTTCACAGAGGAAGACTGCACTGTAGTTCCTTCTCTAGATTGCTGTAAAGATAACAAAATGGTAGATATCGAAATAGACGACAGAGGGATAGAGAAACAATTAAAATCGCTCAAAAGAGAAAAAGCTGCTGGACCTGATGGGATACCAGTTCGATTTTACACAGAGTACGCGAAGGAACTTGTCCTTCTTGCAGCAATGTACCGTAGGTCTCAGCGTAGCGTTCCAAAGGATTGGAAAAGGGCACAGGTCATCCCCGTTTTCAAGAAGGGACGTCGAACAGATGTGCAGAACTATAGACCTATATCTCTAACGTCGATCAGTTGTAGAATTTTGGAACACGTATTGTGTTCGAGTATAATGACTTTTCTGGAGGCTAGAAATCTACTCTGTAGGAATCAGCATGGGTTTCGAAAAAGACGGTCGTGCGAAACCCAGCTCGCGCTATTCGTCCACGAGACTCAGAGGGCCATAGACACGGGTTCGCAGGTAGATGCCGTGTTGCTTGACTTCCGCAAGGCGTTCGATACAGTTCCCCACAGTTGTTTAATGAACAAAGAGCATATGGGCTATCAGACCAATTGTATGATTGGATTGAAGAGGTCCTAGATAACAGAACGCAGCATGTCATTCTCAATGGAGAGAAGTCTTCCGAAGTAAGAGTGATTTCAGGTGTGCCGCAGGGAGTGTCATAGGACCGTTTCTATTCACAATATACATAAATGACCTCGTGCATGACATCGGAAGTTCACAGAGGCTTTTTGCAGATGATGCTGTGGTGTATCGAGAGGTTGTAACAATGGAAAATTGTACTGAAATGCAGGAGGATCTGCAGCGAATTGGCGCATGGTGCAGGGAATGGCAATTGAATCTCAATGTAGACAAGTGTAATGTGCTGCGAGTACATAGAAAAGACAGATCCATTATCATTTAGCTACAAAATAGCAGGTCAGCAAATGGAAGCAGTTAATTCCATAAATTATCTGGGAGTACGCATTAGGAGTGATTTAAAATGGAATGATCATATAAAGTTGATCGTTGGTAAAGCAGATGCCAGACTGAGATTCATCGGAAGAATCCTAAGGAAATGCAATCCGAAAACAAAGGAAGAAGTTTACAGTACGCTTGTTCGCCCACTGCTTGAATACTGCTCACCAGTGTGGTCAGTCTGGAACCGCGTGACCGCTGCGGTCGCAGGTTCGAATCCTGCCTCGGGCATGGATGTGTGTGATGTCCTTAGGTTAGTTAGGTTTAATTAGTTCTAAGTTCTAGGCGACTGATGACCTCAAAAGTTAAGTCGCATAGCGCTCATAGCCATTTGAACCATTTTGAACCAGTGTGGGATCCGTACCAGATGGGGTTGATAGAAGAGATGGAGAAGATCCATCGGAGAGCAGCGCACTTCTTTACAGGATCATTTAGTAAACGTGAAAGCGTTACGGAGATTATAGATAAACTCCAGTAGAAGACTCTGCAGGAGAGACCCTCGGTAGCTCGGTACGGGCTTTTGTTAAAGTTTCGAGAACATACCTTCACCGAAGAGTCAAGCATTATATTGCTCCCTCCTACGTATATCTCGCGAAGAGACCATGAGGATAAAATCAGAGAGATTAGAGCCCACACAGAAGCATACCGACAATCCTTCTTTCCACGAACAATACGAGACTGGAATAGAAGGGAGAACCGATAGAGGTACTCAAGGTACCCTCCGCCACACACCGTCAGGTGGCTTGCGGAGTATGGATGTAGATGTAGAGGGCCAACAATAGCGCCATCATGTTTCCCCTTCAAGCTAGACGAGTTTCGTTCTTTGTAGATTTTAGTTTGATGTTTATTTCGTGAGATACTTGGCCCGGTCACTATCAGTGGATCACCCTGTATAACGGTCATGCGTTTCCTACTTCATGACAGTTCTCGGCCGCATATTGCAGGAGCAACGAAGACGCATTTTCAGTGAATTCGATGCATGTGTTTGGTCACCCAACACACAGCCCGGCCGTGGCTCCTTTTGATATTCATCTCTTCTCTTAGATGAACCGCTAGCTATGACGACAGAATTATGCCACAGACTACGAGCTGCAGACCAGCGTAGGGAATTGGCCTAAATCACAGGCGGCTTTCCATTACGAGGGTTACTAATATATGTGTCGTGTCTGCTCTTTCGGATACGCCCGAAAGAACAGACAGCATACATTGATGATTCCGCAGTTGTATACATATATGGTGAACATAATGTACGGTCGTCAGCTGCACGAGGCACTGAAACAATTCAGTGGCGACAAGTGCGGACTTGAACCTGGATTTCCACCTTTATGCGAGCGTTCGTCTTAATGGATCCTACTATCCGAGCACACTTTCTGTCCAACTAAAATTCTCGACTTGTCGCACGCTATTTCCGTAGCGCCCCCCTGTCCACCATCCTTATTGCTTGCAGCATTTGGCTTGATTCCCGCTAGAAGTCGGGCCTAGGGTGCGTCTGCACTGAAGATATATCATGAAATGCCGTTCAGGCATGTAGATATTTCTACTATGTGTGTAGTGTCTGACATTTCGGATGCCATTGAATTATTTCTGCGTCTGACGTAGGTATTTCTCTTTCATCATGTATGTATGCGGCCACAGAATCATGAATGTGTGGTGTTTGTTCTTTTGGACATATTCGAAAGAACGGACGCCACGTTTGTAGTAGTAATATCGATACGCTTCGATCGCATTTCAACATTTATTTTCTAGGTCCGACCTTTTGCCAGGAATCATGCTAAATGCTGCGAGCAGTGAAGATGGTAGACAAGAGGGCGCTACAAAAGTAGCGCGTGACAAATTGAGCATTTGGACTGGACGTGACGCTTGCTCGGGTAGTTAGGGTGACCAGTCGCGTAAAGCAGGAAATCTGAGTTCGAGTCCCCGTCCGGTACAAGTTTTCACTTGTCACCACCGAATTATTTCAACGCCCTCACTGAGCTGACGTCGATATCTCTCTTTCATCGTATGACGAGGGTATTAGAAAGCTGCTACAACGCTACGACAGATATCTAAATTGGAGCAGTGACTATATGGAGAAGTAACTAGAGCATATAGCTAAAGTTGCAAATAAAACATGTTTGATATTCACTGTGGTTTCCATTTTGCGACCGATATTAAGCTGAAAAAAAAGGGAGGAAAAAAACCCGCGTGATACAGTGAAGGTGAGTAACAGAATTGTCTATTAATAAATTCGTTGCTCTGACACGCGAAATTAAAAAAAAATTATTAACACAGAAACGTTGATACTTTCGCTGATTTTATGCCGAACAGTATTTATGTCCTGTGTGATGGAGTCAAACTTTGAGGTCAAGATCTCGAAGAACAGATTGGTCTAGAACAGGCTACATACAGAGGGTTCCAAAAAAATGTATCCACTGTTTAAAAGTCCATAACTTGCAAACTAATTGACGGAATTGTCTCATTTTTGGTGAAGTGCAGCTTAAAGTCCAACTTAAAAATATCACTGTAGGTGTTCGAAATGGTCAACATTAACATCTACACACAAACGATGCCGCCGAACTGCAGCACGAAATACTGACTGCAAAATGTTCAGTTGGATATTTGCACATGAATGTACGATGGATTCTCGAAGTTCATCCAATGTGTGTGGCTTTTGTCGATAAACGACGTCCTTTAGTGTTCCCCACAGGTAAAAGTGCAGAGGAGTTAGGTCTGGGGAACGTGGTGGATACTCCACAGCACCTGTACGGCCTATCCATCTTCCTGGTAGATCTTCGCCGAGATACGCCCTAACACGATTTTGGTAGTTGACTGGGACACCATCTTGTTGAAAGTAAACTCTTCCGTCCGTCTCCATACAAGTCTCGGATGGCAGGTAAAATGGATGTCCGAAGCTTCTGAAGGTACACCTCACCGGTAAGTGTGCCGCCAAAGTAGAATGGCCCAATCAAGCCCGGTAAGAGAACCCACACCATACATTTACTCCTGGCAAATTCACAGCTTTGTCTACATGGACGTTCTGATTTTCGGCGGCCCAGTAGATGCAATTGTGGCGATTTACTGTACCATTGAGTTTGAACTGTGCCACATCAGACCACACAATCATCTCTGCAAACTCTTCATCGTTGCGCACCATGTTAGTAAACCACTTGCAGTACTCCATTCTACGATCTGAGTCGTTCTCGTTCATTGCGTGTAGCAATCGTTGGATGTAGCACTTCCACTTTGCTGTCTTCAAAATTCGCCGAACACTTAAGCGACTCACTCCAGTTTCACGGGCACACTGTCTCACAGACTTCTGTTGTGAGCGAGTGAATTATTGTAACACACGACAAGAGTTAGCTGGACTTGTTACTGTTACAGGTCGTCCAGATCGTTGTTTGTGTACATCTTTAACACAGCCTTCGGCTTCAAATTTATCTCGAATGCGACGAAGCGTTAAACGTGTCGGTGACTCTGTTTGATACTCATTTCGCCATTGCCGTTGAACCTCATTAATGTTTTCGTACTTCAAATGCCACTTCAAAACTGACTTCCTTTAATCGAATGTAAGCCTTGCGCCAGCCATATTGATCGAGTAACTAGGTGCAACTGAGAACAAAACACTGACTGTCTGGCGACTGTCATCTGACAAAACAAACAACACAATACAACGCTTGTGTGGCGATTGCCGGAACTACGAACTATTACACTACCAAAGATGAGAGAACTCCGTGAATTAGTTTGCCAGTTACGGACTTTTAAACAGTGGATACTTTTTTTTTTTTTTTAAACCCCTCTGTATGTCTCTGTGGCAGCTTATTCTTGCGGATATTTACAGATATGCTTGCCGGATATCTGCATTGGCGCAAACTTTCATCGGCAAAGTAACTATTAACGGTGCATATTTTATTTATTTATTGCCAAATTATAGACTTGTTACCTGATGTTTAAAACAGGTCGTATATCTTACAATTTTCGTTTTTCATCTTTTTACTGTTTTCTTTTGTTTCATCTACAACTTTTACAAAGAATGATACTTTTCAAAATAACGATAATTTAAGGTTGAAATATAAATAAAATATATAAATAAATATAAAAAGAAGATAGGATAGAAGAGAGATTTGTTAGTACCACCACCGAATGTGTCTGACGGTGAATACCGCGGAATGGTTTCTTCGAGCCGTTGACCGCCAGTCACACACACAAACACTCACACACACACACACACACACACACACACACACACACACACAAATGGTTATTAGTAGAGAAATAATGTTGCTTATTTTATGTATTACTAATCCTATGTATTAGCGATCTCTCAGTGATTGTTTCGGTACGCCCAGCGCGTTGGCGCCGTAGCCAGGTGTTACGAGTACTTCGTTGACACCCTGTGCGGGAAGAAGACTTCCACCCCAAGCCCAGTCGTTGTTGCCGCGCCCTCGCCAATAAAAGCGCGGACGCCGTCCTCAGTTATAATAACTGGCTCTGCGCCGCCAAGTGCACTGGCGGCGGCTCTCCGAGGGGATTCGCCCTGCTCACGGGGCTTCCTGCCGAGGTGGTCGGGCGGCCGGCCGGCTCACACGCACCCGCCAGCGTCGGCTTTTCATTACGACCTTGTTTATTGGCGCGGGGATCGGCTCTCGCGCTTTGCATAATTCCGAACAGCGAGCGGGGCGCACCGGCGCTCTGGGCGCCGCCTCGCGACGCCTTGCCTCGCCTCGCCTCGCCTCGGCTCTACCCCGTCGTGTAATCCGGCCCGGACCCTCGCCACAAAACCGCGGCGACTGCAATTACGGCCGTGATGGCCTCGGCCCCCGGCGCCGAATTAACCGGTTAATGAAAAGTGGTCATTACGGCGGCGCCGCCCTGCATCCGAATGCGGTTTTTTGCATTCCCCAGCGGACGGCGCATCCTAATGGCCGTGCCGCGTTATTACTTATTTATGAATCCGGGCTCGCTTTTTTTTTCTTTTCTTTTCCGTTTCGGCTTTCTCTCCCGAGGTGCTCCTTCATCCTCGAGCTGTCGGCCCATTCTTCAAAGAGTAATGGCACTCTTCTTCTTGCTTCCTTATGTGCCAGGTGGAATCCTTCGGTTTTGTGTTCCGCATGCAGCGGGCCACTGCGACAAGACTCGTACATTCCTGTCTACATCATAAGATATCTTTTTCTCGCCCAACAGCGCTGAAAAGTAACTCCTTCCAATTTTTTATTCTGTTCTAAATATCGGTTGAGATGTTAATGTGTTATGCATATTATTGTGTCAACTTTCCCGAATCGCTGACGCAAGTTTCAACCCTCTGCCACCAGAGGGCACCGAATTGTAGCGTGTTGCGTTTCGGTGCGTAATGGAACTATGTCGATGCGAGAGAGACCCTCGGGAAACTGAGATTACGAATTCTAAGAGTTCCTCCAAACATGGAGCACCCTCTCAGTCAGCATGGCACTGCCAGCCTACACACGAACGCTGCGACATCTGTGCAGTCCACCGCCTTGTATTGTATTGTATGTTAACCGGGGACCTAGAAACGACGGAGAGGCTCCGTCCCCGCCGCAGCCGCAGTGGTCCACAACCCCACGACGACTACCGCAGTCCTCTTCACCCCTCCGCCGCCCCACACCGAACCCAGGGTTATTGTGCGATTCGGACCCCGGTGGACCTCCAAGGGAACGTCTCACACCAGACAAGTGTAACCCCTATGTTTGCGTGGTTGAGTAATGGTGGTGTACGCTTACGTGGAGAACTTGTTTGCGCAGCAATCGCCGAAATAGTGTAACTGAGGCGGAATAAGGGGAACCAGCCCGCATTCGCCGATGCAGATGGAAAACCGCCTAAAATCCATCCTTAGCCTGGCCGGTTCACCAGACCTCGACACAAATCCGCCGAGCAGATTCGTGCGCTCCTTCCCACCCCGAAAGTCGTGCGTTAGACCGCACGGCCAACCGGGCAGGCTAAACATGTTTAGTATACTATGTTTAGTATGCTGTCGACCGTTTTCTGCAATAAGTTGAAATCGAGAAACAGCATGTTGCACAACTGATGGAAGTGCTTCCGGGTTCATGTTCAGAATATGTTGCGCAATGCGTGTCTTCAGTGCAGCTAAGTTTGCAGCCGGAACACTGAACACAACTTCTTTCAGGTAGCCCCATAGCCAGAAGTCACACGGATTGAGATCAAGTGATCGGGACGGACAGGCTGTAGGGAAAAGGCTGCTGATAACTCTAGCATTTCCGAAATGGCGCTTCAGCAGCTGCTTAACTGGATTTGCAAAGGTGCGCCACTTTGCATAGAAATGATCCCACCCACACATCCACGCTGTTGGAGAGCTGGAATGACGTGGTTGCGCAAAAGACACTCATAGCCCTTACCAGTGACGGTACTAGTAACAAGACCGGAAGCACGTATCTCTTCGAAAAAATATGGCCCTTATGATAAATGATGCCGTAAACCCGCACCACACAGTGATCTTTTCAAGATGAATTGGTACTGGTTGATTTGCGTGTGAATTTTGTTGCCCATATTTGAGAATTTTGTGTATTGACTTATCATGTCAGATGGGAGTGGGCTTCGTCTGTCCACAAAATCTTCCACGGGCAATCATTGTCCTCTTCCACGCGAGCAAGAAGTTCTAAAGCAAAAGTGTCGCTTGCTGGCAGGTCAACAGGAAGCAACTCGTGCACATCGGTAATTTTGAATGCATGGGAAAGGAGGATGTTTCGTAGGATTTTATGCACCGCGCTCAGGGGTGTGTCCAGTGTTCGGGCAATTCTCCGTGCACCACGCGTCTGCACACCACCATTCGTCTCCTCCTGCATTGCTGTGGCCACTGCTTCAGCTGACGTCGAATCAATTCCTTCCCCCCCCCCCCCCCCCCCCTCTACGAGGTTGCACGTCAAAAGAATCCGTCTCTTCGAATTTCCGAATAATTTTCTCCAGACCCACGGCAGTCATCGGGCCATTGCCTTTTTTCAAACCCTTTAGTGTGCGGAATTTCTGCGGAGCAACGTGTGCACAGTTATCATTCTTGCAATACAGCTTTACAAGCAGAGCGCGATCCTGTATTGAGACAGTCATGGCGAACGTCACAGTTGCAAAAGGGGGAAAAGCCGTGTACCCGGCGTGTTTATACCAACTTCAATGCGTCGTGCGCATGACAGGTGTTTTCATTTACGTATTCTGACACAAACAGCGCCAACTAATGAACAATTTTCACACTATTTTTTTATTCTGCCATACGTTTTTCCCCTCCTCCAATAACATTCCGTTGCAATTTGACGTTACTCTGACCAGTGGTGTTACTTGTATAGCCGTTTGAAAGTTTAACTTTAATTATAATCACCCTGTATTTGTTCTTTTAACTGTTAACTAACCTGACTTGAAAATGAACTTCCTAGTTCGCCAGTTTAATAAAACGCAACTGTGATGACATTGCAATAGAGTGTTAGAAAGAGAATAAGGAAAATAGTTTATAGACTGTTGTGGGTTGGCAGGAGAGCCAACACCGTATTATTAGAGGAAGCCGAAAGGCACGCGTTTTAGCTCACGCAGGCTGGCGTGAGGTATGATTCATAACACCAATAGCAACTGAACATGGCGCCTTGCTAGGTCGTAGCAAATGACGTAGCTGAAGGCTATGCTAACTATCGTCTCGGCAAATGAGAGCGTATTTTGTCAGTGAACCATCGCTAGCAAAGTCGGTTGTACAACTGGGGCGAGTGCTAGTAAGTCTAGACCTGCCGTGTGGCGGCGCTCGGTCTGCAATCACTGATAGTGGCGACACGCGGGTCCGACGTATACTAACGGACCGCGGCCGATTTAAAGGCTACCACCTAGCAAGTGTGGTGTCTGGCGGTGACACCACATAGACAATGCTGGGTCAGTTAGCGATGTAGAGATGAAAGTGTAAACATAAGACAGGAGAAGCTGTAGTGCGGCATCAAACTAGCGGAAAGACTGATTACTCAAAATTGAAGTGGCAAGCAGAGGTAGTCCGGCTGACGGTGCTTTCGCATGATACGCTCGGCGCTGCGTATGGAGCAGGGCAAAAGCACGTGGCCGGCCGCTGATGGAGCAGCCTAATTCGAGGCGTCATCAGCGGGCCGCCGCCGCAGCCGTCCCTCACGACTGCCCAAATTGCCGCGCGGCTCGTGGCTGGCCGCCAGATGCGCCCGCGCGGCTGCGCCGGCCAGAGGCGGCCGGTCTGCCGCGCCGAGAGACGTCCGCGCAGGCCACAACGTACACATTGCTGCTACTATCGAGGCCCACGAGAAAGGCGGGCCGCGGCGCGTACGTCACGATGGTAGTCCTGAACTAGCTCGCTCGCTCAGCTCAGCAGACAAAATGCGTTTCTAAACCTGTTACCTCACAGCTGGGCGTGTAAGTACTAACGAGAATTGCTTCTTCCAGTGGAATTTCGTATTATGTAGTCTTACTGATTCAAAATACTACAGCAAAATTTAATTTAAGATGAATACACGATATAAATCGTATAACGGCGTGTTTATAGCATTTAGTCTCTTCTGATTAACAGTACTCATTAAATGGTGGAAGTGGTGCCTTATGCAACTGATAATCATGAAACTTCCTGGCAGATTAAAACTATGTGCTGGACCGAGACTCGAACTTGCCCGCGGAAGGCAAAGGGTCCCGAGTTCGAGTCTCGGTCCGGCACACAGTTTTAATCTGCCAGGAAGTTTCATATCAGCGCACACTCCGCTGCAGAGTGAAAATCTCATTCTGGAAACATCCCCCAGGCTGTGACTAAGCCATGTCTCCGCAGTATCGTTTCTTTCAGGAGTGCTAGTTCTGCAACGTTCGCAGGAGAGCTTCTGTAAAGTTTGGAAGGTAGGAGACGAGATACTGGCAGAAGTAAAGCTGTGAGGACGGGGCGTGAGTCGTGCTTGGGTAGCTTAGTTGGCGCCGGCACGGTAGCTCAGCGGCTGGCCGCGGTGGTCTAGCGGTTCTAGGCGCGCAGTCCGGAACCGCGCGACTGCTACGGTCGCAGGTTCGAATCCTGCCTCGGGCATGGATGTGTGTGATGTCCTTAGGTTAGTTAGGTTTAAGTAGTTCTAAGTTCTAGGGGACTGATGACCACAGATGTTAAGTCCCATAGTGCTCAGAACGATTTGCACCATTTGTAGCTCATCGTGTTCGATCAGAGAGCTGGTTGGTCTCTGTAATAAAAAAACTGAGTGGAAAGTTCAGCAAACTGACTTCATAGGATGTCATGTGACGTCCGCAACGACCAAACACAACGATCAACAACGAACAAAATGAAAAAAAAAAAAGGTCCCGAGTTCGAATCTCGGTCCGGCACACAATTTTAATCTTCCAGGAAGTTTCATATCAGCGCACACTCCGCTGCAGAGTGAAAATCTCAAACTGATAATCATTTTAATATGATTTTATTTTATTGTACGCCAGTACAGCCGTAACAAATTATAAGTAGGCCCATGGACTTCCCATCATTGTAGGACTAATAACAGTTCCATAATAGCGGATTCCAGTAGAAGATGCAATTCTCGTTTGTACGGACACGCCTAGATACGAGTTGACAGGTGTAGAATCGTAGTTTGTCTGCTGATATGAGCGAGCGAGCGCAGAACTACCTTCGTGACGTACGCGCCGCGCGATCTGCCTTTCTCGTAGGCCTCGGCTACCATCCAGTCACACCATCGTAACCACCTGCTGATAAAACATCAGTGGACGTCGTTTGTGGCAGAATCTGGCGGCTAACCCCGCTGGAACTGACTCAGTTTGGTCGGGCAGGGTTTGTGTTCAAAACGTTGAAGTCTATTTATTGAGTAGTACTACATAGACAACGGTAACGAGAGGTGGGCCACAGAGCGGTGCAGCAGATGTCGTCGGAGGACAGCTAGGGAGGAGCAGGAATGATAGCGAACAAGTAAACACAGTAAAAAGAAGCTAGACTTAACTTGCAGGCTTCTCCTGGCATACGATCTGTATGAATGAATATTCCGCAGTTACGTCCAGCTAATACAGTAACAACAAGACAATCGTACTGGAGGCTCTCTTAAGTGATACACGACCGATAGTCAGGGCCGCGACTGGGCTGTGTCTCGGTGGCGACTTGGCTGCACCTCGTAGCGGATGGGTTCTGTGGCTGCCGCCGACCATCCCATACCACGGCGGCAGAGGACGCTTTGATACGGAGCCGCTGGAGGCGTGGCTCAGCGGGCGTGCTCCATTGGGCCCTCGGATCCCGCACGACCGCTGACGGCGTCTGACGGAAACTTGGGTTGCCATTACCATCTGTGGGACACCAGTGGGATGATATCTACATGTGATACCTTAGTGGCAGATCAAAATCAGAAAATAAAAATAAACGTGGATCCAGAATCAAACTCGAATGATGGTGCAAAAATGGCAGTTGACCCTAAACAACAAAAAGTGTGAGGTCATCCACATGAGTTCTAAAAGAAATCCGTTAAACTTCGGTTACATGATTAATCAGTCTAATCCAAAAGCTGTAAATTTGACTAAATACCTAGGTATTACAATTACAAACACCTTCAATTGGAAGGAACACATAGGAAATGTTGTGGGGAAGGCTAACCAAAGACTGCGTTTTATTGACAGGAAACTTAGAAGATGTAACAGATCTACTAAGGAGACTGTCTACGCTACGCTTGTCCATCCTCTTTTAGAATACTGCTGCGCGGTGTGGGATCCTTACCAGATAGGACTGACGGAGTACATCGAAAAAGTTCAAAGAAAGGCAGCACGTTGTGTATTATCGTGAAATATGGGAGAGACTGTCACAGTAACGATACAGGATTTGGGCTGGAAATTTAAAAGAAAGGCGTTTTTCGTTGCGACGGAATATTCCCATGAAATTCCAATCACCAATTTTCTCCACCAACGAGGAACGATCACCATGATAAAAGAAGGGAAATCAGAGCTCGTACAGACAGATATAGGTGTTCATTCTTTCCGCGTGCTATACGAAATTGCAGCAATAGAGAATTGTGAAGTTGGTTCGATGAACCCTCTGCCAGGCACTTAAATGTGATTTGCAGAGTATCCATGTAGATGTAGGTGTACCATATTCCTAGACAAAACTAACTACAACACAGCCACACATAATTCAATGGAGCCACTTGTCATGCAAGTGATAACAGTTTAGCCAAGTTACCTTTCATGAATGTCCACTTTCTACCGAAAATACAAAAGGGTACGAATTTTTTAAGGACATTTTCCTACTACTAAAATGTAAGGAATAGATCTGTGGCGTTCAAGCGTGTGAATTTTGTTTCATTCTGTGTGAAAGAAATTTCCTGTTTGCCATGTATAATATATTTGTAATATTATTAATGGTTTCTGTCATTTAGTCGATGAAGTTGTCATGTATTTTGGAACGAATAATTCCATTAAGAATAGCGACTCTAAAGGAAAAGTAATCGGGCTGCAACGTTTCATTTGGCCATCACAAAGATATAAAAAATAAAACAACAACATTTCAGAGTGTCTTTGGAACAATAAAAAGAAAATCAAACAAAAAGACAGCTATCGAAGAGTTTATTGCAGAGCTGTCAAAATTTGCAGTAGAAATATTTTGGCGACCAGTTTCGAACCGACTCCTTCATTCCCAAGCCTTATCTACTGAGTCTGCACTCAAGGTGCCTGACCTTCATGGCACCATCTAAAATTAGCATTACCTACATCACACAGTGACGGTAGATAAATCTCAGAATATACATACGCTCACTACACAAGGCAGAATGAAACTCCCTATTTGTGAAGGGAGTCTGGATTCCCTTCCGCCAAGTACTTAGGTGGGCGTTTCTTTATTTCGTTTCCTTCTCCTAGTTAAGCAACTCGTTTCCAAGAACCCACAATTCTAACTACGGTTTTATTGTACATGCATAATAAATTGAAAAGAGATAAAATGTTTTTTAATTAATGCAATGTAAGGCAGATATGCCCTAAGCTGCAGCTTACTTCTGTCTATTATATATGTAGTCGACTGTAAATCATCAGCACTTCAGTAGAAAGCTAATAAATAAATTTTGGTATGCGGTCCTTTACAGAGTTGCTGTAAATTATATTACACTATCTTCCTTCCTTCTTGGACTGCAAGTGCAGTACGATTGATTACGGCTAAGAACCGTTAGACCATTCAACTGTCCGATACCTGTAGCAATTTTCGTCTTCATCAACCCACTACAGCATTTTATTTATCGGATTTCACTTAGTGTCACTTTTTTACGAACTTTCGCTTGTTATATCCTTCGTCAGTTTAGTTTTCTACACTCTCAGCACAGCTACGACGTCTTTTGATACGGGGCTCACCTAACACTAAGTACTGTGAAGCAGTAATCACTATTAAACAATGGAACTCTTCACGGAGTAATATAAATTTCTTTAAACTGCGATGTTTTATCGAACAAATATAAATGTCTGGTGTGATGTAGCGATACTTCATTTGTTGCTGCACTTTTTAATTGCGATGGAAAATACGTACACAAGGTGAACCAAAACTCGACCGACAAACTTTCAGAGGTTTGTCATGGATACTTTCTGATACTTTGGTGTAAGAGCTCCACGCTCTCCGGCGGTTCGATAAAGAATTACTGAATTTCGTTTGATTTCTTACCACAGCCAGCTGTTAATTGCACAGAAAATAGTGCACAGTAGCGGAAGTGTCGACGATATGTGCTCATGTGCTCTGTGTCTTGTCTCCAATCGCTCACGGTATTAGTCGACCACAATATTATTGCATCTGAGACGGAGGGCGCTTCGGTCGGCTTAACTTTAGCTTTCATTGTGATATTGTCCGCCCCCAGTAGCTGAATGGTCACCGTAAGGGATTGTCAATCCTCTGGCCCTGGGTTCGATTCCCGGCTTGGTCGGGAAATTTTCTCCGCCCAGGGGCTGGGTGTTGTGTTGTCCTCATCATCATCTTATCATCCTCATCGATTGCAGGTCGCCGAAGTGGCGTCAAATTGAAAGGCCGGCACCCGGCGAACGGTCTGCCCGACGTGGTGCCCTAGCCATACTATTAAATTCTATATATATATATATATATATATATATATATATATATATATATATATATATATATATATATATATATATATATTTTACGAGTACACGCTGAACCACTTGATAGTATATGCACATGTGCCCGCAAAGCATTGACAGTGCGATGCATCTTCCTTAGCCACCACTGAACTTGTTTACTGTAACGTCACTGCATATTTTCGATAGCGACCACGGGAGGCCAAGTGCAATACTGTCCTGGTTAATAGTACCTGCTGTTAACAACGGTAGTACCCATTTTCCTCTTCGCCCTCAAACTCACATTCTTTACTGCTCGATTGTGTCTCGGGTTTGGTTTTCCATTAGTGTTACTTGCGCGTTGACATTGATGCACAGCAGTACCATAGGTAGGTTTGCTGATCGAGAGTTGGCCGATCTGCACCTCGTGTGTGGGTTCAAAAATGGCTCTGAGCACTATGGGACTTAACATCTCTGGTCATCGGTCCCCTAAGAACTACTTAAACCTAACAAACCTAAGGACATCACACAACACCCAGTCATCACGAGGCAGAGAAAATCCCTGACCCCGCCGGGAATCGAACCCGTAACGCTACCGCACGACCACGAGCTGCGGACTGTGTGGGTTCACTGAGTGCGGTGGAAGAGCATCACAACGGCGCTATGCTGAGCTGTTCTCGCACCGATGGGAGTCACATCACAGTGCAGTGTTTTGCCTGAGGGTTGTTGCATTACTCTTTGTTGTGTGTGTTGTACATTTTGTTTATTGGATGTTACAGGCGCTTCTACACGGAAACATGGGTGATTGCGGTAACAAACCAAATACGTCGTAATTACATTATTACTCTGTAATCAGCCACTGGGGACCGTGGTTCCCTTGAACCTAAATTCTCAGAAGTCATCCCACAGACAACCTGTGAGAGTTTTGTCAGTGGAGTTCTGGCTCACCCTGTATATTCATATACGTACCCTTTCAACATTTTGCGTGTCACTTCGGCCACAACCACGCAGATTCCAAGACAGCGAAATTATTAGTTAGAAGTGTTGTGAGAATGAAAATTTGCTGTAATATTCATGTGTGCCTGCCCTTGTCTACCAATATAAAAGTTGACTTGTTCACAGTAATCGTATTAGTTATTCATGTTTCACATTTTTAGCCCACACTTCGAAACACTTAAATAACAGCGTACTTACGAACATCAGGCTGATAATGTAGAAGACATGTATCTGACAATGGAGTACTAGACCGTGAAATGTGTCGGCAAAATTAATACTTAAATTTGCGACAACTTTTCTTGTAAAATTTATTTTTCCTTGCATAATCACGTCAGGCTCGCACTTAAGACGCCGGCTCCTAAAGCCAACTCAGCCTGTTACTTAGCTACACCTGTGTGACATTGGTCGTAGCAAAGGCAGAGGTGCTATACAGAAATTCGTAATAGATGGCTATAAGTAGACATTCTTTTGCTTAGTATCTTTGTGCATATTTAGAGTGTTCTGAAAAGTTGAATTCCGGTTAAGGGTACAAGACTTTTAGCAATATTTATAATATTTGATTTATGAGCATAAGGCTGTGGTAAAACTCATAATTCCCTGTGTAACGTTTCGTCTTGCACTGTTGGGCACGGAATCAGAGGTTTTAACGACTCAGAGAGCTGTTACAGACTCAAAACTAACTCAACAAGCCCAGCTGTTTATATGTATCCAACCAAATGGTCGGTTCATAACGTCATCAGACGGCTGCCGACGTTTGTGATGTAGCTTGTAGAGGAGAACAGTTGGTTCTGTTTGTTATATTTTGCACTAGGGCCTACAACGTGTCCAGGCAGAGTCCTCCTCCTTTGCTGTTGAAATAAATTTTGTGTGCACGGCCCCTCCCGCCGGAGGTTCGAGTCCTCCCTCGGGCATGTGTGTGTGTGTGTGTGTGTGTGTGTGTGTGTGTGTGTGTGTGTGTGTTGCTCTTAGCATAAGTTAGTTTAAGTAGTGTGTAAGACTAGGGACCGATGACCTCAACAGTTTGGACCCCTAGGAATTCACACACATTCGAACACATTTTATTTTTGTGCTTTTGAATTTCTACGGCCTCTCTGCTCATCCTATCGTAGTAATTGTTAGATCTTGTTAAAACCACAGTGTCAGAGACACGAATTTCGTGGTTTCCCGACCCTTGCTTGGACACATATGAATAGTTCGGCTTGCTGAGCTTGTTTTGAGTCTGTCTGAGTTGTTATAACCTTTGATGAAGATTTAGGCAGTGGAAGACGAAACGTTAGAGAATTATGCCCTGGACCGCGGCTTGATGCCCACAAATCAAATGTCAGCAGTATCGCAAATACCGACCGTGAAAACCTACACTGCATAACAAGACCTTTTGTTGCAGTGACTGCGTCTTACCATCTTTGACAAAGGACATCCAGGTGTGAACACGCACGCTTAAAATTGTATGACTTTTTAATGCATTTGTAGTCACAGTACTAACTCAATCCACAGCCACACACATCTTTTATACTCCCTATATTGTATGTACACGTGAACCGAGCAGGGCGGTGCAGTGGTACAAAACTGGACTCTCTTTCTGGAGGAAGGCGGTTAAAACCTCTGCCCGGACATTCATATTTAGGTTTTCCGTTGCTCCCGCAATTTGCTTATAGCAAATGTTGGATGGAATGCTTGTTGTGACCTTACTTTCGCCGTCCTTCCACAAGACGAATTTCTACCCCGTCTTTAAATATCTCCTTGTCGACGGGACGTAAAACGAGAATCTTCCTTCCCTTCTGTTTGTCCACACATCGAATATGTTATTAGACCACACATATACTTAACTTTAGTTGCCAACAGACCATAATTACCACAGTCGTATAAACCAATTTGAGCCATTGCAGTGCCAACCAGTAGTCTGAAACTATTTTCACAAGGGGCGTATAATATAAAGCCGTATATGACTCGTTTATACCAGTGTCAACGCACGATCTGCAGGAGTCCTTGGTACTTTTAGAATTTAACTCCTCGATAAATGCACGTGCAGAGGGTGTGTGGTAATTATCGCAGGACTTATTGCCGTTTTAAAGCAGCAATTTCTGATATAATTAATGAAAGAAACAGTAATTACAGAAACGGAAGAGCACGCACGTAGCTTTGTCAACTGTCTCCCCCTCTCTGTTGAACTGTGTGTTCCTGGCCACCTTACCAGAAGAAAAACAACAACAAGCTTATTGACCATCTAAAGCGCTCATTTACAAAGCAGTTGACCCCGCATCGAGACTAGTAATCATAGTTGCAGTTGAACTGCGGTACCTTTGTTATCGTTATGGAGTGAATATACACCGACGGAAAAAGAATCGTAGCACTAAGGAGTTGAGCGACATAAACTAAACCCGACAGGCGTGTTTCTACATCTGAAACATGATGTCTTAGCGCCGGCCGCGTAAGGTTGGCGCTATTAGCGTTACCGTGAGGACACTAATCAGGTGTGCTTTAAATACCTCTGTAATGATCGTGAGCGGTAGTTACCTTTGAGATTGGACACGGTGAATAGATGGCAGTCAAGAATTCCTTTAAGGCGACAAAGACGCCGTTATCAACACCTCACTGAGTTTGAACGAGTTCGTGTAATAGAGCTACGAGAATCCGGATGTTTCTTTTGCGATATCGCAGAACGGCTTGGCAGGAATGTAACCACTTTACACGATTGCTGACAGCAATGGCACTGGAATGTACGGTCGGCAGAAAGCAGACGGCCAAATGGCAGTTCAGAGAGGGAAGACCATAGTGTTCGGCGTATGGCTCTGCCGCATCATACTACATCTGCAGCAGCAATTTGAGCAGCACTTGTCACCACATTGGCACAAAAAACTTACGAATCAGTTACTTCAAGGACAGCTCCGAGTCAGATGCCCTGTAGCTTGCGTTCCAGTGCCCCAAACCACCGACTCCAGTTGTGTCAAGCAAGATCTCATTGGAGGGGAGGTGGAGATGTGTTTTCTGATGAAAGCTGGTTCTGTCTTGGTGCCAGTGATGGCTGTGTGTTCTTAGGAGGAGGCCAGTTGAGTACCTACACCTCAAGTTATGGTCTGGGGTACCATTTCGCATGACAGGTGGAGCACTCTCGTGGATACCCTGGCCCGACTGCAACTTTGTACGTCAATCTGGTGATTCGACGTGTTGTGCTGCCATTCAGGAACGGCATTCTGAAGGATATTTTCCAACAGGATACCGCTGGTGTAAGTCAACATGTTCAAAAATGTTCAAATGTGGGTGAAATCTTATGGGACTTAACTGCTAAGGTTATCAGTCCTCTTTCATGTTATATATATTATAAAGCGTTAAAACCCCGATATTCTTTTATAAACACCCCGTGGAGTATGACAACTGCCAGGACTACAGAAAGAAAACAAACATTTCAATGACCGGACGGACAGTACATAATGTTGTGAAGGGGAAAAAAAGAAAGTGACGCGAGTGAGTTACGAACACGGCTCGCCCACTTGACATTTTAACACCGTGACTACTCAACCACGACGCCGTCACCATCTTAATGTAGATCCGTATTGCATTTCTTGTCCTTGAACCATTAATGGTTGATATTTTGCTTTTTTTACACAGTTCAGTACACCTTCTTCCTGTTTCAAGCTTGATCTGTGCTCAGTTTTTGACAGGGTTAACTTTTTTTTGCACTTATTCGATAGCACTCTGTAGTAAACATTCCTTTCACGCTTTCTTCCGTTTACGCTTAAACACAAGACTTGTATCCGGGGTGTTGGGACATGTCGACGCTGCACTGGAGTATTTCCTTTAGTTTGCCTCGAATGATAACACTGCGTGAGCTGCAGCTCTGCTGTTCCTTTCGTGTCCGACTTTGGACTCGGTGACGGACCGTCGGTTAAGCATGACTCGTTTCCCGGGTGATGAGTTGCCATTGAGGAAGGACACGCGTCTTCCTGGCGGCAGCGGCAGCAGCGCTGGGGGGATGGATGAGGGCCGCCTCGGGCCGGGGTTTACGGCGGTCGCCGTGGGTGGTCCCGGCTGGGCGCAGTCAGGGACGTCGGGTCTGCACAAGCCGCTCCTCGCAGCTCCGCGCCGTGTGACGCTCTGCACTCGTGTTGGGGGCGCCCGGGCTTCCGAACCGTACTCGCTCGTCGGCATTGGGGATTTCGTCGCAGTCAGTGCAGAAATGATTCCTGCAAAGTGACTACCGCGACAGGTATGCGCGGATGCGGGAAATGCGTTCAGTATCCTCGCTTCGTCTGCATGGCCCCATATCGGCACCGGTTATCTGCGGAGATGAAAATAATTGCAAATAACTTTAAATGTGGGCATTTTAGGAACTGAAAGTTACTTTAACCGGTCGCAGTCTGTGTTATTTCTACTATGCTTCCGGACGGTTGACCGCCTCCATCATCAGAGCATTTACTCTAATTTGCAAAGCATTTATGTGTGACTTTTTGGTAACTTATGACATTGTCTAATAACAGACAGTGCCCCAATATTTTCATATCAGTAATCGTACACTGTCCAATCACATTAATGTGACCAGCGCCTATGTCCAACATCAGCGTGCAATAATCACTCAGAGACGGCTGCTGGCAGTACTAGCAGTGGAGGGTAAAAGCGTGCACGCAGAGTGGAAACAGTGCAGCGATTTATCTGACGACCAAAAGAGGGTTATCATTGACTTTCCAAACGTGGATGGAAGCATTTCCGAAACAGGTATGTTTCTAAAGTTTGTAAACTGCCGCAGTGCATGGCAAAATTGCGCTATCCAAAACCGGTGCCAAGGCAACTGTGGCGCACCACGGGCCATAGATGACAGAAATTACATAGAATTATATTAATACCTTCAGCTGCTGACGGGCGTTGATATACACTCCTGGAAATGGAAAAAAGAACACATTGACACCGGTGTGTTAGACCCACCATACTTGCTCCGGACACTGCGAGAGGGCTGTACAAGCAATGATCACACGCACGGCACAGCGGACACACCAGGAACCGCGGTGTTGGCCGTCGATTGGCGCTAGCTGCGCAGCATTTGTGCACCGCCGCCGTCAGCGTCAGCCAGTTTGCCGTGGCATACGGAGCTCCATCGCAGTCTTTAACACTGGTAGCATGCCGCGACAGCGTGGACGTGAACCGTATGTGCAGTTGACGGACTTTGAGCGAGGGCGTATAGTGGGCATGCGGGACGCTGGGTGGACGTACCGCCGAATTGCTCAACACGTGGGGCGTGAGGTCTCCACAGTACATCGATGTTGTCGCCAGTGGTCGGCGGAAGGTGCACGTGCCCGTCGACCTGGGACCGGTCCGCAGCGACGCACGGATGCACGCCAAGACCGTAGGATCCTACGCAGTGCCGTAGGGGACCGCACCGCCACTTCCCAGCAAATTAGGGACACTGTTGCTTCTGGGGTATCGGCGAGGACCATTCACAACCGTCTTCATGAAGCTGGGCTACGGTCCCGCACACCGTTAGGCCGTCTTCCGCTCACGCCCCAACATCGTGCAGCCCGCCTCCAGTGGTGTCGCGACAGGCGTGAATGGAGGGACGAATGGAGACGTGTCGTCTTCAGCGATGAGAGTCGCTTCTGCCTTGGTGCCAATGATGGTCGTATGCGTGTTTGGCGCCGTGCAGGTGAGCACCACAATCGGGACTGCATACGACCGAGGCACACAGGACCAACACCCGGCATCATGGTGTGGGGAGCGATCTCCTACACTGGCCGTACACCACTGGTGATCGTCAAGGGGACACTGAATAGTGCACGGTACATCCAAACCGTCATCGAACCCATCGTTCTACCATTCCTAGACCGGCAAGGGAACTTGCTGTTCCAACAGGACAATGCACGTCCGCATGTATCCCGTGCCACCCAACGTGCTCTAGAAGGTGTAAGTCAACTACCCTGGCCAGCAAGATCTCCGGATCTGTCCCCCATTGAGCATGTTTGGGACTGGATGAAGCGTCGTCTCACGCGGTCTGCACGTCCAGCACAAACGCTGGTCCAACTGAGGCGCCAGGTGGAAATGGCATGGCAAGCCGTTCCACAGGACTACATCCAGCATCTCTACGATCGTCTCCATGGGAGAATAGCAGCCTGCATTGCTGCGAAAGGTGGATATACACTGTACTAGTGCCGACATTGTGCATGCTCTGTTGCCTGTGTCTATGTGCCTGTGGTTCTGTCAGTGTGATCATGTGATGTATCTGACCCCAGAAATGTGTCAATAAAGTTTCCCCTTCCTGGGACAATGAATTCACGGTGTTCTTATTTCAATTTCCAGGAGTGTATATCAATGGGGACAGGTGAAAATGTGTGCCCCGACCGGGACTCGAACCCGGGATCTCCTGCTTATATGGCAGACGCTCTATCCATCTGAGCCACCGAGGGCACAGAGGACAGTGCGACTGCAGGGACTATCTCGCGCACGCCTCCAGCGAGACCCACATTCTCACCTTGTATGTCCACACACTACATTCGTAGTGTCCCACCCCAACACACTCAGTACTCGTGGAAGATTCTTACCAAGTTCCGTAAGAGTTCGGGGAATATGTGTGCATCCGCACAGAAGAAGAAAGTTATGGCCGGTATTGCCAGAACTATGTACTTATATGGATATGGTGTCTGTTCTTTCAGACATGTCCGAAAGAACAGAGACCATATCCATTTATAGATGACAGAGGTGAACGACGGCTGCCGAGATGTATCCGGGCTAATTTTCACGCTAATACCATAATTGGACGTCCATTGTGTGGCGACAAGTAGATTTTTGGAATGAATCACGTCTTATGCTCCATCGGACAGATGGCCGATGACGCATACGGCGTGAAGCACCTGAAAGCGAAACATCCTGTAACAATCGTCGGTATGGTCCCGGCCGAAGGAGGGAGCCTTATCACTTGAGGAATATTTACGTGGCATTCCCTGGATGATCTCTCATTTTGGAATTCACAATGGGTTAACAGAAGTATGCATCTGTCCTTGAGATGCCGGTCAAGATTTTGTCTAAAATCGTCCTGGAATGTTAAAAAAAAAAAAAATATTCTTGCACTTAGAGAAAATGTGAAATTGGAATCCCGGTCGGACAAGTATTTTTAATCCGCCAGGAAATTTCAAATAATATTTTTTTTTCTAGGCTTCTTACTATGAGTCTACTGTGCTTTTAAGGGTTAAGCTTAGATCGATTGTAAACGTAATTAGTTTTCGCATAACGTTTACAAAAGTTTGTTTTTCTTTGATTACCCTCACAGGAAAATTTGAAAGAATAACGTTAACAAAATGGCCGACTAAACCGTTGGCATAAGAGAGCGATAGGATATTGAAATTCCCACGCGGCACTCATGTGCTAAAAGTGATGTGGCTTTTGTAGGCCAATTTGAGGCTGTTCCCCGACTTGGTACACCGCACGTGCACTGCGTCAATTCATTCGCCTCGACTTCCTGTGCACCACTGTGGTACGTTGTAAACAGGTGCCATTTACACCCTGTACAGATAAATGAAGTATATAATGTTGTTCTTTGTGTCTTGTCGCTTGATGTGCGGTCTTAATGGAACTTCTGATTAATTCTAGTCTGATGTCCGTCTACATCTTCTTTGTGTATGCACCTATGTCCCAGATTATTTCATAGCGTCTCGTCTCCGGATGAAACTTAGCCAATAGCCTATACGGTGATTGCCTTGTTTCTAACACTTTCTCACTTCGTAATGACATAAAGAAGTTTATAATGCAGCGCTGTAGCCAAATTAAAGACGTTTCTGCTTTGCGGTAGCATTTATTTCGAGCGTCTGGAGCGCTGTATGATGGACAGTTGTGAGCAGAGGGATAGCTACTTTCTCACTTCCTAATGGCATAAAGAAGTTTATAATGCAGCGCTGTAGCCAAATTAAAAGCCGCACGGCCTAGCGGGCCTTGTCACGGTTCGCGCGGCTTCCCCGGTCGGAGGTTTGAGTCCTCACTCGGGCATGGGTGTGTGTGTTGCCGTTAGCGTAAGTTAGATTAAGTAGTGTGTAAGCTTAGGGACTGATGACCTCAACAGTTTGGTCCCATAGGCTCTTACCACAAATTTCCAAATTAAAGCACTAGTACCATAGACGTAAATTAGTACTTTAATTAGGCTTTAAGCGAAGAAGGGCTTTAATTGCATAATGTAACCTCCTCTGTTACACGTATAAGAGTGACCAAAAGGTTTCCGTTTCAGGGCGTTGTCGCAGTACAGCGTAACTCCGTTGCAGGTATATAAGCACCGACATGTAGTGACATTCGCGTCATTCCGACGTACGTGCGATAAATGCGGAAACGTGAACTATTGCGACTTTATTACTAAATGCGTCCCAACAAGACCGACATACTGTTGTTTTTTCTTGGTGCCAAAGGACAAACACCGGTAGACATCCATAGCCGGCCGGTGTGGCCGAGCGGTTGTAGGCGCTTTAGTCTGGAACCGCGCGACCGCTACGGTCGCAGGTTCGAATCCTGCCTCGGGCATGGACGTGTGTGACGTCCTTAGGTTAGTTAGGTTTAAGTAGTTGTAAGTTCTAGGGGACTGATGACCTCAGATGTTAAGTCCCATAGTTCTCAGAGCCATTTGAACCATTTTTGAAGACATCCATCGGAGAAAGAAGAATGTGTACGACGCAGAATGTCTACCGAAAACCACCGTCGTGGAATGGTGCGCCAACTTTTGTGCTGGTCGCGGTTCGACACGTGACGGTGGTCGATCTAGGTCTGCGATATTCAAGTGGGAGACATTGGAACATCCGCCCTGTAGCTTTGAGCTGTACGATGCGATTATCACTTCTTCGGTCCTTTAAAAAAGGCCTTCTGGGAATAATGATTCCTGTCGGATGAGGATGTGCAGCAGGCAGTTACGGACTTATTCACGCAGCAGAACACAAAGTTTAACCAAACGGGTATATTGTCGTCTTCGACGTTGCGCGTCGGTGGAATGATCGCGTGAACGCTCATGGCGATTTTGCCTGATTGGCATATCGATTCTGGAGTGTACGGCCCGCGAACGGAAAGTTTTTAATCGCCCGTTAAAGTTTATCTGTCACGGCTACTAACTTACAGAAAAAAAGGTTTTCACTTAGAAACGTGATAATATTTTATTACTATAATTTTCTTGTTCCCTTATGATATCTTCATGTTTAATATCTTAACGTTTATTTCAATGATACTATTTTTAGACCTACCAAGTTTTATTCTTACCAAATTAGGTTATTCTTTTGTAGCACACTCCTGGTCTTTTTGCAAACCAAATGTGATTATTTGCAGCTTTGATACCACGTTCTTCTGCTTGAAATGGGGTAGTTTTATTGATTGCATTTAGAAAACATCGTTCCTGTCAATACAACTAGCTCTTTATTCACATGAAGTGTTGAGTGCTATTGACAAGGGATTTTAGATCGATTCCGTATTTCTGGATTTCCGGAACGCTTTTGACCCTGTAGCACACAAGCGGCTCGTAGTGAAATTGCGTGCTTACGGAATATCGTCTCAGTTATGTGACTGGATTTGTGATTTCCTACGAGAGAGATAATTGACAGGAGAGTAAAACAGAAGTGATTTCTGCCGTTCCCCAAGGTAGTGTTTCTTATCTACATAAACGATTTTGGAGACAATCTGAGCAGCCGTCTTCGGTTGTTTGCAGATGACGCTGTCGTTTATCGACTAATAAAGTCATCAGATGATCAAAACAAACTGCAAAACGATTTAGAAAAGATATCTGAATGGTGCGAAAAGTGACAGTTGACCCTAAATAACGAAAAGTGTGAGGTCATCGACATGAGTGGTAAAAGGAACTCGTTAAACTTCGGTTACACGATAAATCAGTCTAATCTAAAAGCCGTAAATTCAACTAAATAGCGACGTATTACAATTACGAACAACTTAAATTGGAAGGAACACACAGAAAATGTTGTGGGGAAGGCTAACCAAAGACTGCGTTTTATTGGTAGGACAGTTAGAAAATTTAACAGATCTACTAAGGAGACTGCCTACAATAGACTTGTCCGTCCTCTTTTTAGAATACTGCTGCGTGGTGTGTGGTCCTTACCAGATAGGACTGACGGAGTACATCGAAAAAGTTCAAAGAAAGGCAGCACGTTTTGCATCATCGCGAAATATGGGAGAGAGTGTCACAGAAATGATACAGTATTTGGGCTGGAAATCATTATAATAATGGCGTTTTTCTTTGCGACGGAATCTTCTCACGAAATTCCAATCACCAAGTTTCTCCTCCGAATGCGAAAATATTTTGTTGACACCGAGCTACATAGGACGGAACGATCACCACGATAAAATAAGGGAAATTATAGCTCGTACCGAAAGATATAGGTGTTGATTCTTTCCGCGCGCTACGAGATTGGAATAATAGAGAATTGTGAAGGTGGTTCGATGGACCCTCTCCCAGGCACTTGAATGTGATTTGCAGAGTATCCATGTAGATGTAGAATCAAGGAGCAATTAGAACAGGAGTTAGGGGAATATCAGGGAGGTTTCAGACCATGGAGAAGCTGTGCAGAACAGATAATTAGTTTAAAATTGATTATGGCATACTACAAGAAACGGAACAAACCTCTGGCAATAACATTTGTAGATTTTAAGAAGGCATATGACTGTCTGCACAGACCTTCAGTATTACAAATTTTAAGAAATCTAGGACTCCATCCAAAACTAATTAAATAATACAACTCACTCTAACGAACGCCAAATCAAAAATGAAGTTTAGAGGAGAAATTTCGGAACCATTCCTCATAAAAGCAGGCTTAAGACAAGGTGACTGCCTATCACCGTTCCTGTTCAACTGTGCACTGGAATACATAATGAGAGAATGGTACAAGGACAATCCAAAGATGATAAGAATTGGAAGTGCAAAAGATGATATTAGCTTAAACTGCTTGGGATTCGCTGATGTTCTTGCTCTCCTACCCAACACCGTTCAAGAAGCCAAACAACAAGTGAAATCACTACAAGAAATAGCAGAGAAAGTAGGCCTTAGAATATCATTTGAAAAAACGGAGTTTATGCTAACTGATCCACCACTTGCAAACAGAATTACAATAGGAGAACAGGAAATCAAAATTGTTGATAAATTTAAATGTTTAGGTGAAATAACAACATACAGTCTAAATGAGAAGCCATCATGGCAGAACTACGCACATTACATTACCAAAACTACATACAGCAAAAAAGCCTATCTATAGATGCAAAATTAAAACACTATAAAACAGTTACACAACCAGAAAATAACGTATGCAGCTGAAACTATCTTCAAAACAACTAATACAGCAGAAATTGACAGAATACTAAAAATAGAAAGAAGAATAATTAGGACATGTATAAATAAACAGTATAAAATAAATGGACATTGGAGAATAACATCAAATGAAACAGTATGTAAGAAAATAGAACCAGTCATGAGCACGATCAGGAAGAAACGCATCTCATTCGTTGGACATCTGATGAGAACTCCAGAAAACAGAATTATTAAAAAAATAATACAAAAATTGTGGAATAGCAAGAGCAACATTAAATGGATCACAGAAATTAAGGAAGATATAAAAGAACTCCAAATTACAGTAGATGACTTAAAAAACAAGACACAGAAAACCAGAATACTGCAAGACCCGCAAACCAGACTACGTATGAAAATCAATAAAAGGAGCACAGGAGGAGTGGTCTCAGATGAAGAAAGAAAGAAAATATCTGAAAGAATGAAGAAATATTGGGGAGACAGAAGAGCAAAACACCTTTCGTATAAGAACAGACACTAATAATTATATTACCTAAATATCACATTAAGTTATTGTTGAGGCAAATTGTATCCCTGTGTAACAACTTGCTTACAACTTTGTATTTTTTACTAGAGTGGTCCAATGAAGGCCATAAAATAAATAATAAAAAATAATAATATAGATGTAGATTTTGTACGTATACTAGAGAGAAAATTTTGTTTTCAGGAATTGTTGGAAAGATTATCTTTTTTGACCTAGTGTTTCTACGAGACACGTTCCTCGAATTCTGTTAGTGCGTAATCGACGTAGAATTAATGCGCTCTATTTTCCCAAGATCCATCAATTTTTCGGAGGCATCCCCTTTTTAGGATCTAGTTTTGCCGGCCTAGAAAATTTTTGGCCGGCAAATTTAATGTTTTGTGTGTTGCCACAATGTGGCTCATTGAACCTGTTGGTAAGAGCAGAGCGGCAGTGTTTTCTCTAATGCCGTGTTGTTGTGTTGTGTGTGCAGACTTGGGGCTGGTCCCGGGCGCCGAGGGACGATGATCGGCGCCGCGCCGCCCGCTCCGGCGCCACGCGTCCTTCTGCTCCCACCCTCACAGGTGAGTAGCGGCCGCTTCCTGCACGCTGTCCGCGATACGCAAGCACGGCGCTTAACTACGGGCGCAGCCACCCTCCGCAGTGCAAAAGCACTAGAACTGGCGCGTTTCGAAACAGACTACAGATCTGCTGAAGCGCCTAAACAAATCTTTTTATTTGCAAGGCTGATGTTGTCAGACATACTACGTCCGAACAGGCCTCGGAAGTTCCAACACCACCGACCGATCGCCGTGTCATCCTGAGACGACAGGGCCATGTGTTTAGCACACTGCTCCTCTGGCCGTTGTCACTTTCCGTGGCGAGAGCCGCTACTTCATGATCGAGTAGATCCTTAGTTGACCCCACACGCGTTGAATGCAGCTCACTTGCCAATAGCGCTCGGTATACTCGAATGGTCACCAATCCCACTCCCAGCCAAGCCCGACAGCGTTTAACTTTGGTGACTGACAGGAACCAGTGTTACGAGGCGTGTTTTTTAAGTATGTACCGTTTCGAAATTTAAAAAGAGTTGTTAAGATTGAGATTTTCGCCCTGCAGCGGAGTGTGCGCTGATATGAAACTTCCTGGCAGATTAAAACTGTGTGCCGGACCGAGACTCGAACTCGGGACCTTTGCCTTTCGCGGGCAAGTGCTCTACCAACTGAGCTACCCAAGCACGCCCCGTCCTCACAGCTTTATTCCGCCAGTACCTCGCCTCCTACCTTTCAAACTTTGCAGAAGCTCTCCTGCGAACCAGGGAGGTAGGAGGCGAGGTACTGGCGGAATAAAGCTGTGAGGACGGGGCGTGCTTGGGTAGCTCAGTTGGTAGAGCACTTGCCCGCGAAAGGCAAAGGTCCCGAGTTCGAGTCTCGGTCCGACACACAGTTTTAATCTGCCAGGAAGTTTCAAGGTGCTAAGATATCTCAATTTTATTTTTACATGAAAGCCTGTACCTTAATCTACGCACTGACGCCATTACAGTCTGATTCTTCCTTGTTTACGTTGTGTACTGAGTGTTTAAGATGCTTCCGATGCCGGCCGTGGTGGCCCAGCGATTCTAGGCGCTTCAGTCCGGAGCCGCGCGACTGCTACAGTCGCAGGTTCAAGTCCTGCCTCGGGCATGGATGGATGTGTGTCATGTCCTTCGGTTAGTTAAGTTTAAGTAGTTCTAAGTTCTAGGGGACTGATGACCTCAGATGTTAAGTCCCATAGTGCTCAGAGCCATTTGTGCTATGCCTCCAATAATCGTGAGTCCCGCCGACTGTGAAGTACGGGCTGTTATAATATTTCTTATTGCTAAAGGCCTAAAAGCGATCGATATTCATCGTGAGATCTGTGCAGTTCAGGGAGAAAACATTATGAGTGATGGAATGGTAGGGAAGCGGGCGAGAGCATTTAAAGATGGCCACACAAATGTGCATGATGAACAACGGAGTGGGCGTCCTTCGGTCGTTTATGAAAGTTCGGTGCAGGAAGTGGTCAATAAGGTGAGAGAAGACAGCCGCTTTACGATTTCCTCCTTGCGGGATGACTTTCTTAATGTTTGGTTTAAAATGGTTCAAATGGCTGTGAGCACTATGGGACTTAACTGCTGAGGTCATCAGTCCCCTAGAACTAAGAACTACTTAAACCTAACTAACCTAAGGACATCACACACATCCATGACCGATGCAGGATTCGAACCTGCGTCCGTAGCGGTCGCGCGGTTCCAGACTGTAGCGCCTAGAACCGCTCGGTCACACCGGCTGGCTCCTAAGGTTTCTCGTAGTGTTTTGTATGGCATTGTGACCGAGCACTTGAATTACCGAAAATTGTGCGCACGTTGGGTACCGAAAACGTTGACGGATATGCACAAAACCAAACGTTTAGACAATGCATTGGCTTTCCTTGAGCGGTACCACAACGACGGTGATGATTTCTCAATCCAAATCGTTACGGCGATGAAACATGGGTGGCCTACGTCACACCAGAATCAAAGCAACAGTCCATGGAATGGCCGCATTCAGATTCACCCAGGAAAGTGAAGTTTAAGCAAACAATTTCTGCCCGGAAAATCGTGTGCACAGTTTTTTGGGACGGAAAAGGAATATTGCTTGTGGCATTTGTGCCTCGTAATGAGACAATCAATGCAGCAGCTTACTGTAAGACATTGCACAATCTGCGCCGTTCATTTCAGAACAAAAGCGTGGCAAGTTGAGCAAGGCCATCGTTTTGCTGCAATACAATGCCCGTCCTCATGTGGCTAATCAGACCAAAGATCTCATCACCTCTTTTCGATGGGAAACTCTAGATCATCCTCCGTACAGCCCCGGTCTTGCGGCCAGTGACTACCATCTGTTCCTGCACTTTAAGAAACACCTGGGCGGTCAGCGTCTTCAAGACGATGTCGAAGTCAAAACAGTGGTGATGCAGTGGTTAACAAGTCAGGCGGCAGACTTCTATGAGAAGGGTATTCAAAAACTGGTACAACGTTATGACAAGTGCCTCAGTATTGACGGAAATTATGTAGAAAAGTAGATTAAGGTACAAGCTTTCATGTAAAAATTAAATTATTGAGATATCTTAGCGCATCATTAATTTCAAAACGGTACTTACTTAAAAAACACGTCTCGTATCATTGCGACAAGGCCGCTGGCTCGTCACACATACGTTATATAAAAATAAAAAAGCTAGGTTACTCTGCTTACTTTCATTCCATAACGCCATGTGTGTGTGTGTGTGTGTGTGTGTGTGTGTGTGTGTGTGTGTGTGTGTGTGTGTCTACTACTACCACTACTACTACTACTACTGCTTCCCAATATGTTTGTTCCTAATGAAATTTGTCATTATCAATATCTCTTCCTCAATACAACGGCTCATTCAATGGAATCAGTACTAGAAATAAAAGTAATATTCACACATTTTCAGTAACTTGCCAGCAGGCACAAAAAGTTTGAGTACTAATGTAGTTCACTTTAAGAGAAGACTAAAGAATTTATTTGTGGCCAACTCCTTCTGTCCCACTGACGAATTTCTTAGAAGAATCAATTGATGTTTATATGTTAACACTATCAAGTAATGCGAGTATTACGTTCAATCTGACTTCTGTTCAGTCCAGTAGTGCCATCATTGTAAATAAGTGTTGTAAAATGATTTTTCTGTTTGCCATGCATTGCTACAATAGCCTAATGTTTATCATACGCGCCTCAGTGTATCGAACATTTACATCTTTTTGTGACAAGTTATTTATTAACTATTAAACAAAAATATGTTATAGATTTTGTTTAATCATTCCACATCGATCAGGACCGTTTCACTTGAGATCTTTCGAGGGCACATTACCATATTTGTTTTTCTTTGTAAATATGTGTTGTGTATTCATGTTTACAGCCTGGAGGGTCTCTTCACTTTGGATCTATTGGCACGAAAAGTACATCTAATATAATTATCATGAGAATTACTCTACATGAATTTTGTAAAAGGGATAAAAAATTTGTAGTCACTTCGTTTGTAACCGCATGTTCCCAGACTGGGCGTTCACATCATTCGTCCAGCCTGTAAAATGAAATGAAATAAGTCGCCGCATACAGTTCGTGAAATGGCAGTTTCGCGGCAACAACTATTCGCGTGCGCGGACCGTGTCTCTCCAGGAAGACTCACACGGATACAAACACCTAATTAGCGCGACTGGGCACTTCGTGAACATAGTTAAGAAATGAGTCACTCTCACACCAATGGTAAGAGGAATCTGGTCCAAGGCATATTCCTGTGGCTGACATTTCGTCTTCTAATACTGGACTCAGATAACAGTTTCAGATTTTAAGCAAGCTCAGCAAACTGAACTGGATATACGTATCCACGCAACAAAATTTATCAACGACACAAATGCCGGCCACAAAAGTCTGAGTTATATTGCATAACATTAATCCACGAAATAAATGGTTTTAGCTCAACTGCACGATGTAGGAGCTGCAAACTGAACAAAAGTTTTTGGAAATAAAGATATTACACTTCCAAAACAGTTCGTTTTGTAAAGGAAACGACTGGCTTCTGAAGACCAACATAGTATACTTTTTCAAAAACAACGCCTCGTACAAATTATATTTTCCAGTCTTACGTACCTTGGTTATTAAAATTGTCTTGGAGTTGCAGCTGTTGTGAGCACAATTGAGGCAAAGAAAGTGATATCGTTTTGTACAGGGTACCGAAATGTAATACACTTTCTCTATGATGAAATAGAAGCATTCAGACCGTGGTGTACTGGTGTATCATCTGTGTGTTGCAAGCAGGCGCTGAGAACGACGCGTGTTGAGTTTGGGCGTTGGCGCTCTGGAACATTGCCCCAGGGAGGGTGGCCAAGAATGTCTGTGTAGCTGTCTGCAGGATCCCTTCAACATTACTGCTTAGTTGTGACTACGATGTTCTGTTCCTCTTTTGTTCATATTAGTTTTTGGGAGGAATTATGTTTCAGTGCTACAGGATCGCACACTATACAAAACATTTTGGCAGCCGAATATCTAGTATTGTTATCCATAGTGGTAAGGTCCCAACTGTTCACTTTTGCCACCGGATCTCCTCTTTCTGGTGGGAGCAACCGGCAGAATAATAAGGCGGGTTGCGCTTATGTGCGACATTGAATTACATGGAGCGAAAATAACTTCCGTTTGAGGTCGTTGCTACAATTTATATGAAACGTAGCGCGACTGTGACACGGGTATATAAGCAGATGTTCAGATGTGTGTGAAATCTTATGGGACTTAACTGCTAAGGTCATCAGTCCCTAAGCTTACACACTACTTAACCTAAATTATGCTAAGGACAAACACACACATCCATGCCCGAGGGAGGTCTCGAACCTCCGCCGGGACCAGTCGCACAGTCCATGACTGCAGCGCCTGAGACCGCTCGGCTAATCCCGCGAGGCGATATATAAGCACCGACATAAAGGCGAGGGATAAATGTCTCTCCGACATACATGCGATAAATGCGGGAACGTGAACTTTGGGCGAATTTGGTAATAACGTCGCCATACGGGACCAACGGGCTACGGTTCTTTCCTTGGCTGCCGAAAGACAAACACCGACAGACAGCCATCTGAGAATGAAGAGTGTCTTTATGGCAGCTCCGTCGAAAAATACAGCCAAGAGGTGGTGGTGGAGTCAGTCGAGCACTCGCCCTATACTCTTCCTCTCTCCCCATGCGATTATCACGCCTTCGTTGTCTTAAAAAAGGCATTGGACGACGATGTGCAGCAGGCAGTTACGGATTTCTTCACACAACAAACGGGAAAAACGCTTGGTGGATGACTGCCTCAATGCTCTCAGCGATTTTCCCTGATGGCATACCGATTTTGGACTATACTGTATTAGAACAGCAGCTTTTTGATCATCCCTTACACGAGGCGTTTTGAAATTTCGCCTCTGCAGCGTCGCGGTCTGCATTTCGCGCATGCGCGCTGTGTGCCGTACTCTGTTGGCAAGCCCAGACGCCATTACAGAGTCATTCGGCGTGTTTACGTGTGACGTTTTTTAATGCTCCTTAGACTCAGAATGCCGCCGGCTGTGAAATACCCGCTGTGCTTAGTGCTAAAGGCGTGAAAGTGACTGAAATGCATTGTCTGACCTGTGAAGTGTGTGGAGAAAATATTATGAGCGATGACATGTTACGGAAATGGGTGCGAGCTTTTAAAGACGGCCGTAAGAATGTGCATGATGAGGAACGAAATGATGATCTTCCGTCATTATTGACGATTTGATGCAGAAAGTTGATGAAAAAGCGAAAGTGAACAGGCGCGTTACGGCTGCGACGTTATGTGACGACTTTCCTCAGGTGTCGAGGACTGTGCTTCATGCAACTGTTACAGAACGCTTGAATTATCGAAAGTTATGCTTACACTCGGTATCGAACATACTGATTGAAGTGCACAAAAGAAAACTTTTAGCCAGTTCTTTGACTTTCCTGGAACGATACAGTGAGGAAAGGTTTTAAGCCAAATTGTCACAGGCGACGAAGGATGGATGGCTAACGTTATACTTAAATCAAAGTAGCAATCCATGGAATGGCGGCATTCAAAATCACCCAGGAAAGTAGCAATTTCAGCCCGGAAAATCATGTGTACTGATTTTTGGGGCAGAGAAGGGGTGTTGTTTTATTCTGGACTTCTTGCGTCGTGGGGACACCATATACTCTACCACTTACTGTGAGACCTGCAACTCAAAACCAAAGACGTGACGTGGCATGACGAGTAAGGGGATCGTTTTGCTTGCTGGCAGTGCCCATCGACACACTGCTACTTGAAATGAAGAGGTGATCGGATGATTTGGATGGAGCAACACCCTTACAGCCCACATCTAGCGCCCAATGACTACAACGTGTACCTGCATTTGAAGAAGCATCTGGGTGGTCAGCACCAGACGACGATGACGATGTACAAACGGCCGTGCTACAGTGGTCGTCAAATCAGGCGGCAGATTTTTACGAGGATGGTATTCAAAAACCGGTTGTGCGATACGATAAGTGTCTTAATATTGGTGAGAACGTGTAGAAAAGTAGATATCATGTAAAAATAGAATCACTCGGATAATCCTACTTATTTCATTTTTATTTCTAAACAGTACTTCTTAAATAAATATGAAAACGGCGCAGCCAACTCGTCGTCCAAAATCGCAAGCCAACATAGGTCCTTCGTCGAGAACAAGCAATGACCGATATATTGTGCGAATATAGTTTACATTTAATCTTTCTGTGTCATCCTCGCAGAAATTGACACAGACAACAGAGGTAAAAAGAAACATCGTTCTCTAGAAGAAATCAGGAGCACATGACCTGTCGATATTGACTGTGTCATGAAGCTAGTGTAACCTAATGGTTCTCAATAATTCGTGAATATTTTTCGTCGGTCTGCGATCTTTACTAAGTACGACTGACATAAGAGATAAAGAACATTCAAAGACAGACTTCGCGCTCCGTCACGAGTTTATTTAGTCAGAACCAGAACACCACAGAAGTGTGAGACGCTAGTTTCGTCCTAATTTCGGAGCTTCCGTGACGTTGTGCGAATTTCGAGTCTTGGCCGCTCTCAGCGCGCGCGCGCGCTCTCTCTCTCTCTCTCTCACACACACACACACACACACACACACACACACTCACTCACTATGCGATGTGTTACGTGCGAGATGAATACGCGACGTACTGTTCCACAGATTTATTCGGAAACATTTATTGACGTAACCGGATTAATTCTGTGCACTACTACGCCTTTGAAGTCACTCTAAATGAGGGTCGTCATCCTCATCCGCGAGAAAAGGTCAAAACTTCTCACTACTTCATCGCCCTGTAAAAAGCAAGAATAATGTTTAGCGATTCGTTGGCAACAAAGTCATCAGAGACGGAGCACAGCTTGGACTGATTCAAGGATGGGGAAGGAAATGGGCCGTGCTCTTTCAAAGAAACCATCCGTCATTTACCTGGAGCAATTTAGGGAACTCATGAAATAACATAAATCAGGATGGTCGGACTCGGATTTGAGCCGTGGTCCTCACGAGTGCGAGACCATTGTGCTAACCATTTCTCCACCTCTCTCGGTCAATGTCCTATAGCTGTCTAACTACTCTCATCTCGAGATTCCCACTTCTGGACTGGAATGTGTTCATCGCAACAAGCCAGCATACTGCAGCCAGCTGTCTCTTTAACAACTTCCACCGATAACCTCCATAACAAAACAGAGACACTGAAGCACTTGCCGTATACTCTTCCTCTCTCCCCATGTGATGATCACGCCTTCGATGTTGTAAAAAAGGCCTGGAAGGGTCGACTATTCATGTTGGTCGACGATGTGTAGCAGGCAGTTACGGACTTCCTCATGCAACAGGACACGGTGTTTTTACCAAACGGGTAAAAACGGTTGGTGGATAACTGCCTTAATGCTCACAGCGATTTTCCCTGATGGCATACAGATTGTGGACTATACGGTATTAGAACAGAAGCTTTTTGATCGTCACTTACACGATGGTTTTGAAATTTCGACTCTGCAGTATCGAGGGGATACCATAAAAGTAAGTGAAAACCGCAACATTCAAATTTCCACGGAAACGAATATAATTATTTTGCTTCAGTGGTAACATCCCCAAGTGTGACTCGTCCAGTAAACATCAACGTGGAAATAGTTACCTCCACAATGTACGAGGCCGGCATGAAAAGCAATGCCTCAGAATTTTTTATCTGAAAACTCTTAACGCTTTGTAAATAGAACAGACGTTATTAACATTATATATGTCTATTCCTCATGTCTAGATATTTATTTCTCAACGTAGTCATCCTGGCGACGAACACATATATCTCAGCGAGAGACCAGTTTGTTGATACCGCCACTGTAAAACCTTTGCTGACGCAGCTGCAACCTCACCACTGCTTGCACTGCTTCACCACTATGACAGTGAAGTCATCGAAAGTGTTCCTTACCTTTTGGAAACAGATGAAAATGGGATGGGCCAAGTCGGGGCTGTATGGAGGATGTTCGCCAAGGCGCCAGATTGTTGCAGATGTCGCAGCGCTCGTATGTGGTCTGATATTGTCATGCTGAAGGAGAGGGTGCTCCGTGTGTGGACGAAGTTTTCTGCAGTTAGAAACTCGATTACAGCACGCTGTTCCTCACGCACCGACACACAGTTAGTTGCACACCGCCATGTTGCACGGCAGAGGGCTGCAAATATGTGGACGTGAAGGATAAGCGTCTAGAATTTTAATAACTTCTGTTTTATTTAAAAAAGGTTTAAGTTCGGAAGTATTACTTTACGCCTCGCCATCGCAATATGACGTGTTTGCCTATTGAGCGTCTGCAGGCTGGCAACACTCGCTTACAAAACCGGAGTACATGGTGTTCTAAAATGAACATATGGATTTTGAAGGTTTGTAACATCTATTACATTCAACTTACAACTAAGACCAACTCAACAATTTTTCTTACATGTGTTCAATGTGAACACCATTTGTCAAGACATCGAGTCGATAGGCGTTTTCCTTCCCAAACCTTCGTCAGTGTGTCAGGAGTAAATGTTACAACAGTACTGTTTCTAAAGTTGGAGATATCAACTGGTAGCGGAGGCACATACATATGATCCTTTATGAGCCATCAAAGGTAAAAATCCCATAGCGTCAGATGGAGTGTGAACGTGGAAGTCGTGCTAAACAACTATAAACTCTCCGCAGGGAAATGTCACAAAAACACCCAATTTAAGGATGTTTCGTTGTAAATATACCATCTCTTTGGGATTTGCTGACCCCCGTATGCGCGCATTGTTTGTTCACATTTCCAGTTAGATGAAATGTCGATTCATCACTGACGATGTCACGATCCAGAAAACCTTCGCCGTGATGCTGCAACATTTCGTTTGCGAAGTTTGCACATAAACCGTAGTCTGAAGGCTAGCCTTCCGGACTGATTTCTCGCGGCTATGATTGAAACACTCTCCCTCGTTCAGCAAGATCTACATTCACTCTTGGTCGTTCCATACTCTTCCCTTTGCGCACATGCATAAAAAGAAAACTGAATTACTCTCTCGTTTGACGTATTGTTTACAATTGCAAGTTGAATGTAATAAATACTAAAAAGTTTAAAATTCGTATATTCATTTTGAAACACCCTGTACTTCAACCCGAAATGGACTATCGCGTACAGAAACGCACTTTCGAAAGCCATCAGTTTTCAATACTGCAAGAAATAGCTCGGTTGATGACGAAGGATCATCTTCTCTGGGCTTATGAGATTCACTACGAAACCTCGATTGCACCAGAGAAGGCACATAAAGGCTGCCGGCCAATCTCTCGATTTCGCGAGTTGTTCCTTTCGGCCAATCGGACTCAATAACTGCATGCTGCCGATTTCACTGGCTAATCCCCGCTCGCGCTACTCGTTCCACTGCACAACACCGCCTGCTGCCAGGACTTTCGAAATGTATATTTCGCCACAGGTGATTGGATAACACCTGTCACACTGGGAAGTCTCTCGCCCTTGAGGCAGACTTTTTGGTCTCCTCCTCAACGCGTTTAGGAGGGCCCATCACATCCAAGCAAACTTCCTTTTCCCGGATGAATGCCGCAGACAATAGACAGGATGAACTTACAAGGGCCGGCCGGTGTGGCCGAGCGGTTCTAGGCGCTTCAGTCTGGAATTGCGCGACCGCTACGGTCGCAGGTTGGAATCCTGCCTCGGCCATGAATGTGTGTGTGTCCTTAGATTAGTTAGGTTTAAGTAGTTCTAAGTTCTACGGGACTGATGACCTCAGATGTTAAGTCCCATAGTGCTCAGAGTCATTTGAACCATTTGAACTTACAGGTTTGGGTAGGAAGTGATATTTGCAAACGCTCAAGGAAGTCCAATGGATTGTACGCGCGCCAAGATTTTCGCGACTTCAGGTACAAATGAAAGTAAAGAAACGCATTATTTCCTCTTAGTTGTAGCTCGCATAATGACGATGAGCGTAAAGTTAGGAAAATTCAAGCGTATACAGAGCAGTGCTCTTGGCGCGCATAATCCGTGAATATAAGAGGAATGAGGAAAGGGTTCTACGACAATATGCACCGTGCGCCATGCACCGTGTGATGGCATGCTGAGGCGTAGTTCTAGCCCAACTTCATCCTGTAGGACGTTAAGAAGTAACCCACGTTTTCCGGTCTGTTGACTCTCATGTTATACACTTGGGACAGACGAGATAATGCAGAAATTGTAGATCGTCACAGTATACGAGATGAAAGTTCGTAAGTACAGACAGACATTGGCTCAAAAAATGGCTCTGAGCACTATGGGACTTAACTGCTGTGGTCATAAGTCCCCTAGAACATAGAACTACTTAAACCTAACTAACCTAAGGACATCACACACATCCATGCCCGAGGCAGGATTCGAACCTGCGACCGTAGCGGTCGTGCGGTTCCAGACTGTAGCGCCTTTAACCGCTCGGCCACTCCGGCCGGCTAGACATTGGCTCGGCTGTGGTGGAACACAGTCGGGTAGTCCCGCAGAAGCAGGGTCAAGAGCGACAGCTGCCGCCACAGAGATAACCTCCGTTGCTGTTGCTGCTGGCGTCACCCCTCTAAATAACCGACGTGCTGCCCAGAGCTGTCACTTACACTCTCCCCTCCCCTACACCTCCCTCCCCGCTGCGCCGCCTGACCTACCCTGCGGCGTGACGCGCGTGTCTGCCGCGAGCACACTGGACGTTGTATTTCCGATGCACTGTCTGTCATAGCCACTGCGCGTGCACGAGTTCCCTTGAGGCGCACATATTTGCACAGTGTACCTTGTTTAGAATCTCTTTCTGGCACACGGAGGTAGGATCAGGTTTTGTGCATACGATAGTCCCATAGTGCTCAGAGCCATTTGAACCATTTCGAAGATGGACTCGTGCCTGATAACATTCCTCTCCGCTTGTTGTCAGTTATCCTTTTTTCTCGAATCGCCTGATGTATTCGCTGAGCAAGATCATCGGCTGATTGCTTGCATAGTGAACGTCTGTACGTGTTGCTTTAAAGTTCCTGCACCATTGCCAGTCTCTGCTGTCGTGCAAGACAGTTACATTGTGTGGGGTGCATGAAATCAGGCGGAACCACTCAGCAAGAAGAAATCGATTGAAAGCAGACTTCACACTTGGCAAGAGATTCTATTGTGCTAGACATGTTTACGTGCTCACTGAGCAGGCAGAACTGAAAAGTGCAACGTGACGCAATCGTCACTCAACTGGAGACACTGTGCAACACTTCTGCGCAAAAATTCATCGGATATTGACTGGGTTTTAATTTAGCGACCGATCAGACCTCGATAGGGAAAAAACTCTCGTATTTACTACACATTACATACAAATATAAAAGTTTCTGCGTCATTCACTTGTTTATTATGTCACTACGCCTTTCGGTGGTTCACATCTTCATCTTTATGTGGAAAATTATTTATTTACAAGGCTGGTGTTGGTGAAGAGTACAGACGTCTTCTGACAGTCGCAGACCAAGGGTAGTGTACGTTATTTTGCGTCTTTCGCTAATGATACAAATCATTCATTTAGAGAAGGCACTTTAGAGGTTAAAAAACATTAATTTCTGACATCGAATTTTACTTACGGGAACAGAACAGTTGTAAAAGGTCTACATACTGTTGCCTCTCCTCTCCACTGCACATTATACTTGCACTGTCCTTTCAAAGATGATGCACAGGTTAAAGATATGTTTGTTTGCATTGAATACAGGGATACAAGATTAAATTGTGTCTACAAAAATATGTTTTCCTTTTTTTAAGTATATGAGTGGCTGCACCAGAATGCTAACATGTTCACAAGTCAGTTATTATATTAGGTAGCTGCATATTTTATTTTTTATGTGAATGTGCTGCAGCATTGGATACAAAATAATGATTAAATAGTTGTGTACGTAAATATGTTTTCCTTTTGTTTATAAAAAAAATTAATGGGCTGCTCTTGAATACAGATTTGTGCACACTTTAATTATTATATTAGTTTCTTATGTATAAAAAGATCACAACAAATCATACATACCTATTGTAGGTTTAACTTGACGGATGAATGGGAGTGATTACATTAATTGCTGTGCATTGAAGCAGTAAATTATGAAAATACCTGAAGTGCTTTGCCAAAGCTTTTGAAAAGGTCGGTTGAGCCTATTTCACTATTGTAATTGAGTAGGCGTTCCCCACGTTTCTTTCTGTATATATAGATCTTTAATTCTTTAATTCTTCATACAGAGACATACTGTGTCCTTTATTCAGTGTATGTAGTTTTCCAAGGTTGCTTTCTACATTGTTAAAAGAATGTTCTCTATGTTTTATATGGGGGGCTATTGCAGTTTTGTGTGGCGTGTTGTATCGGAAGGTGTTGATGTGTTCTTTGAATCTGGTGTGGAAGTTATGTACTGAGCCGAGCACTTGCAACATATGATTTTATATACGCCAGAGGATGAAAATTTATCTTGAATGCTTTTTAAGTTATGAGGAAGTCCTTAGCATATCTTATTGTTTGTTTGGAATGCAATTCTTATTTTGCGTCAGTCGAAGATATTTGTAATTTTTTGGGAGATGTTACCGAGGAAGGGGATGCATGTTGTCAGTGTTCTTTCCTGGTTTTTGGTGGTTATTTTGTTCATTTTATTTTTTATTTTTTAACTAAATTGTCTATTAGTGTGGATTTGTACCTGTTAGATACAGCTATTTGTTTTATGATTTTTATTTCACTTTGGAGGCTCTCTTCAGTCAGTGGGATTTTTAGAGGTCTGTGAATCATTGAATGGTAAGCTGCTAGTTGGTGCACGTTGGGGTGTGCGGAGGAAGCACGTGTGTTTGCGTCTGTGGTGTTTGGTCTCCTGTAAATCTCGAAGACACATTTGTTATCTTGATTGCAGATTGTTAAGTCGAGGAAGTTATTGGTGTTATTTATTTCCTGTTCACGGGTGTATTTAGTATTTTTGTGCGTTTTGTTGAATGTTTGGAGGATGTCTTGGACATCTTTACTTTCTTCATAAATGATCGGAAATGTATCGTTGACGTATCTTCTGTAGAGATGAACTTTTTGAATGCATGTTGGTTTTTTGTGAAAAGTTTGTGCTCTAGGTGGTTAAAGAATATTTCAGCTATAGTTCCTGATATGCTAGCATCCACAGCTAGCCCATTTGTTTGTTTGTAGAGTTTTCTATTGAAAGAGAAGTAATTGTATTTCTATACCAGTTCCAGAAGGTTTAGGATTTCTCTGATTTGTACTGGGGAGAGCTTCTTATATTTTATTAGGTTTTGTTTAACAACAGCTAAAGCATCATGAATGGGAATGTTACTTTACAGATTTGTTACATTTAGAGAGATCATTTGGCGTTTGTTTAATGCTGCGTATGTTTTTGAGATCACTGGCAAATAATGACACACTGGAAATACACTCCTGGAAATGGAAAAAAGAACACATTGACACCGGTGTGTCAGACCCACCATACTTGCTCCGGACACTGCGAGAGGGCTGTACAAGCAATGATCACACGCACGGCACAGCGGACACACCAGGAACCGCGGTGTTGGCCGTCGAATGGCGCTAGCTGCGCAGCATTTGTGCACCGCCGCCGTCAGTGTCAGCCAGTTTGCCGTGGCATACGGAGCTCCATCGCAGTCTTTAACACTGGTAGCATGCCGCGACAGCGTGGACGTGAACCGTATGTGCAGTTGACGGACTTTGAGCGAGGGCATATAGTGGGCATGCGGGAGGCCGGGTGGACGTACCGCCGAATTGCTCAACACGTGGGGCGTGAGGTCTCCACAGTACATCGATGTTGTCGCCAGTGGTCGGCGGAATGTGCACGTGCCCGTCGACCTGGGACCGGACCGCAGCGACGCACAGATGAACGCCAAGACCGTAGGATCCTACGCAGTGCCGTAGGGGACCGCACCGCCACTTCCCAGCAAATTAGGGACACTGTTGCTCCTGGGGTATCGGCGAGGACCATTCGCAACCGTCTCCATGAAGCTGGGCTACGTTCCCGCACGCCGTTAGGCCGTCTTCCGCTCATGCCCCAACATCGTGCAGCCTGCCTCCAGTGGTGTCGCGACAGGCGTGAATGGAGGGACGAATGGAGACATGTCGTCTTCAGCGATGAGAGTCGCTTCTGCCTTGGTGCCAATGATGGTCGTATGCGTGTTTGGCGCCGTGCAGGTGAGCGCCACAATCAGGACTGCATACGACCGAGGCACACAAGGCCAACACCCGGCATCATGGTGTGGGGAGCGATCTCCTACACTGGCCGTACACCACTGGTGATCGTCGAGGGGACACTGAATAGTGCACGGTACATCCAAACCGTCATCGAACCCATCGTTCTACCATTCCTAGACCGGCAAGGGAACTTGCTGTTCCAACAGGACAATGCACGTCCGCATGTATCCCGTGCCACCCAACGTGCTCTAGAAGGTGTAAGTCAACTACCCTGGCCAGCAAGATCTCCGGATCTGTCCCCCATTGAGCATGTTTGGGACTGGATAAAGCGTCGTCTCACGCGGTCTGCACGTCCAGCACGAACGCTGGTCCAACTGAGGCGCCAGGTGGAAATGGCATGGCAAGCCGTTCCACAGGACTACATCCAGCATCTCTACGATCGTCTCCATGGGAGAATAGCAGCCTGCATTGCTGCGAAAGGTGGATATACACTGTACTAGTGCCGACATTGTGCATGCTCTGTTGCCTGTGTCTATGTGCCTGTGGTTCTGTCAGTGTGATCATGTGATGTATCTGACCCCAGGAATGTGTCAATAAAGTTTCCCCTTCCTGGGACAATGAATTCACGGTGTTCTTATTTCAATTTCCAGGAGTGTGTTACTGGAAAATTGTACATAACTGCTAGCTCCTTAGAATCATTCAATTTTTGCTTTGGTGTTCCTCTTCTCTATGCTTCAGAGATTATACAATTTTTGTGTCACCAGCAACACCCTCTTTGAACAAATTACAGACTTTGCTGACACGTTACACAGCTTCACTATATACTACCACACATTTTTAATGATTCAATTCGGTACAGAGCGAATACCTACGTATAACAAACTTGCACATGTGCTTTCCCCTCAGCACTATGCATGTAAGCTACGTTAACGCTGTGTAGCTACATCTGGCGAGAAGAAAAACGTATGTCCGGTACAGTGCGATGTTTTGCATACATTCAACAGAGTAGCGGTTACTCATAGTAGTTATTGAAAGGAGAATGTTTCGAATTTGGTTTTGTCTACTGAGGATCAGATTCCTCGAAGAAAAGCGTCAGAGGCAACTCATGGAGTCGTAACGTTACTCTGTCTCGGATGACGTTGCTATGTCGATCGTCCTTTGTTTACAGCGAAGCAGCAGCGCTAGGAGCTGTCGTCTTACGGACAATACTACGATAGACTGTCGGCTATACGCTAGAATTTTTGCATCAGCCAAGATGTGTTCGGAGAGGGGACAGAGGGCTCTCCTATCCTAGGCTGCGGCTGAGGTAATCCTCGCTATTTTCCTGCACTGTTCGCGTAGAGTGAGTGCCAAGATGAAACAGACTTACAGCATGAAAGAGGTATACAATAACGACCACATCGCCAGTCACCTGTCACCCAGATTGATTTAAAGGACGTTTATGAATCAGATTTTTTTATTGTAAGCAACATGAGGGGTCTTTGGAGGTTTGGAAGTCGATGATGTCAATTTAATGATATACTGGGTTACATACTGAAAAATCAGTGCTTTACTACGCGACCATTTTACAGTATGAAATGTAAGATGTGCTTTAAACAAACGGTTGCTTTGAGATTTGTTAACGTAAGTAATTGTGAAAAGAAACTTAGCCCAAAAGGAGTAAGGTATAGAGAACAACTATTGATTCACATGTTACATTTATGACAGTCAGGGCGACACGTAGATTGCATTTAATAATACTGATCCAGCCTGGTTCTCTGTCACTTTTGACTGTTGGGAGCAAATTAATTTTTGGTATCTGTTATTGTAAAATTTTTTGTGATCTTAGAAGTCCAACGATAGATTCTATAATTGAGACGTTGTGTGTAACTGAGTGGTTTACTATTAAAACTTCGAGAGCGTACGTTCCGAGCTGTTATTCACCATAATCAGTATCAGAACTGACGCAGTTTTCACGTCGCATAGTAGAAATGTGCTGCCTGGAAATGGAACCATTGCGGAAATGCTGACCGTAGGACACTCACTTCTATAGGTGCAAGAAAAGATGGAAATCGCTGAGAGCAAGACCAGGACCGTACGGTGGACGACAAAATAGCTCTCAGCTGACCTCCTTCACCCTACTTGCACGCCGAGCTGTAAGTGGGCGAGCAATGTCATGGAGCACCTGCACAGGGCGTTGTCTCGTGTTTGGATTGACACATCGCAATTTCCGCTCTGTTTCACAGTAACGGTCAGCGTTCACTGGCTCACCTCTAGACAGGAAGTCAGTGAGCAGAATGCCCTTCCTGTCCCATAACATTGTACACATGACATTCCGCACTGTCACAGTTCGTTTGCTCTCTGCCTTGACCGGAGATCAACAGTGACGCCAATACATGGGTTACCGCTTGACTTCCGGGGTAAATTGAGCAGCCCTGGTCTTATTGCCCGTGACGAACCTGTCGCGGGAGGTCGCAGCCATCGTCACGCTGATCCTAAGTGATTCATTTTGTGTTCGGATGTCAGGTTTTTCGCCACCTTTCTTGCACATATTTATCTGGGCAGCTGACGCTTAGTAACTTTTTCATACTGCAAGGATCGTGATATCTGCGGAAAATGGTTGCCGAGATCGATAATCGTAGAGCCGCTGGCGCAGCAGCTCCACAAGGCCGTCACCGATGAGGAGCGGTTGCCTTGGCCCCTTTCAGTTAAGACATCTTTGGAAAATTGCCAATACCAGCGATACACCGTATATTTGCTCATGACCCTCGGCCCGTACTCGCGACACATTTTCGACGTATTTCACTCATCGCTATGTTTTCTGCATCAAGAAACTTGATCTCAGAACGAACTTCGCAGTCGGCGGAGGACGTATAAGAGCCGCCATTTTCACCCACTGCTGACAACAGCCGCTACATATAATTACGGAGTAGCTTTGTCACGAATGCGCAGTGTTTCCGGCTAAATGTGTTTACTTTAAAAATAGGCTCTGAGCACTATGGGACTTAACTTCTGGGGTCATCAGTCCCCTAGAACTTAGAACTACTTAAACCTAACCAACCTAAGGACATCACACACATTCATGCCCGAGGCAGGATTCGAACCTGCGACCGTAGCGGTCTCGCGGTTCCAGACTGTAGTGCCTAAAACCGCTCGGCCACACCGGCCGGCTTAAAAATAGGTAAATTTCATTTCTAGATGACCCTCGTATATTTTGCGAAAAAAACCATGAAGGTAAAATTAGCCACGCAAGACGAGCTCACAGGGAGGCTTATGAACTATCGTTTTACCCACGCGCCATCGGCAACTGGAACACAAAATGGAGGAAGAGAGAGTGGTACACCACGAACCATCCGCCGTATTGCTTGCACAATCTTCAGATTTCTGTCCGTGGCTTCACTATCCGACCTGCTTTAAAAACTGCTTCATTTCAGTATAACAGCGTGCTTCATCGCGAAGTCCAGCAAATGAAGCACACGAGAGTGAGTGCATATCCCGACAATCTTCCATGTTATGAAAGACGTTTCTATCTCTTGTTTTCGTTATGCAGTCTTTTTGTGAGTGAAGTCGTCAGCCGCTATAGAGCTGAATTTGTTACAACAGCACTCGTGAACTACAAAATAAGAAGCTTGTCGATTATTTTCCACGTCGATGAACATTTGTGAGTGGTGCCAACAATTTGCTGTCGGCTAATCACTGAGGTCAGGGCGCGTGATGTGATGCCGCTCATTAACAGCGTCGGAAGTCGTATAATTGGCTAACATCAGCCTCATTTGCGTATCAGCACAGACTTTTACAGCAGTATCAAGTTAACGTCTTACACTACTACGATGATAAATGCTTTCGGTTATGTTTCCGACGATTCCGCAAGGTGATCTTTAGTTGACGTTAGTGACACGGCAAATAACGCCGCAATTTTCATTGTTTATTTTATTCGAACATTTTATTGTTATACTTAACATAAATGAAACAGTTTACTTCTTTCTGTGGAACCGCATGTTGACATAAATATGCCAAATAAATATTGGTTCTCATAATTCTCTGAAATACCGGGACTGGACGCGGAAAAATTCTGGTTCTGTGCAACAGCATTCTAAAATCCGCCGCGATTTCAGTGTTTTAAATATCGCTCAGATATCCAGTTACAAGTAAAGGGTAAAACTGACATTACTGTGAAACTACGAAACTGGATACTGTTCTTGAAACACGCACTATGTGATCAAAAGCTGCAAACGACTTAAAAGTTCGTGCCGCCCTCCATCGGTAATGCTGGAATTCAGTATGGTGTTTGCCCACCCTTAGCCTTGGTGACTTGCTTCGACAGTCGTAGGCATAAATTCAATCAAGTTCTGGAAGGTTACTTGGGAAACGGCAGCCCATTCTTCACGGAGTCCTGCACTGAGGAGAGGTATCGATGTCGATCGGTGAGGCCTGGCACGAAGTCGCCGTTCCAAAACATCCCAAAGGTGTTCTATAGGATTCAGGTCAGGACTCTGTGCAGGCCGTGCATTATGAAAAGGTGCTCGATCATATTGAAAGATGCAATCGCCGTCCCCGAATTGCTCTTCAACAGTGGGAAATAAGAAGCTGCTTAAAACATTAATGTAGGCCTGTGCTGTCATAATGCGACGAAAAACAATGGGTACAAGGCCCCTCCATGAAAAACACGACCACACCATAACACCACCGCCTCCGAATTTTACTGTTGGCACTACACACGCTGGCAGATGACGTTCAACGGTCATTCGCCATACCCACACCCTGCCAACGGATCGCCACATTGTGTACCGTGATTCGTCACTCCACACAACGTTTTTCCACTGTTCAATCGCCCAATGTTTACGCTCCTTACACCAAGCGTGGCGTTGTTTGGCATTTACCGGCGTGATGTGTGGCTTATGAGCAGCCGCTCGACTATGAAATTCAAGTTTCCTCACCTCCCGCCTAACTGTCTTGGTACTTGCAGTGGCTCCTGATGCATTTGGAATTCCTGTGTTACGGTCTGGATAGATGTCTGCCTATTACACATTACGACCCTCTTCAACTGTCGGCGGTCTCCGTCAGTCAGCAGACGTGCTTGGCTTGTAAGCGTTTCTGCTGTACCTGTCCCTTCACGTTTCCACTTCACTATCACATCGGAAACAGTGGACCTAGGGATGTTTAGGAGGGTGGAAGTCTCGCGTATAGACGTATGACACAAGCAACACCCCATCCCCTGACCACGTTC